>NC_072472.1:19452679-19657953 GCF_027596085.1 Anoplopoma fimbria | reverse complement strand
TAATTATAATTCAACATATCCGGGATGTTTACTGCACTGATGTAGAACACGTTTACAGGTTACAGGTTACAGTTTGCCTTTGACAATGTGTTGAATTGATCAACAGGGGGAGCAACATACAAAGATCTGAAACTTTAAATATCCAAATGTGGTTAATCTTTAAGGATGAAGCTTCAGTCGTTTTGTTTTAGATGGAGTGAATGATTTAGGTGGATCATATGCAGAATAAAAAACACAAATAGAAGGAAGTTGCAATTCTGGCATATAAGTGCTGTCGCTTAAGACTGAAAATAATAAATTATAGATGCACAATACCATACAGTGGAGAATTATTGCATGTTTTATAAATTGAAGTAATGGATAGTTGCGGTTTGGTTTTTAATAGTCATATACCTCCACTATTTAAACAATTTCATATCTTAAGTTTTAGTTTCTTGTTAGTTTCATGATGTTTGTATTGTAAACCACTTTATAACTTTGTTTTGAAATTTGCTACATAAAGTTATTTAATCAGCATCATCTCACAATACATTGATATGAAAATGTTATGTTGTAGTAAATGTTTTTATTATTATTAGCTATGTTATTGATTAATTTCATCAAAAGAGACAGTATTAATGAAACAGACAGACAAAGAGTGAGTGTTTTGGTAACTTTTATTTTACCAAAAAAAAAAAAAGGGAAAAAGTTCACATTGACATTTAGTCTCAATATTACAGTATATTGAAATGCTTCTCCAAGGAAGTAAAATACAACATTTTTTATTTCATTTTAATCTTATATTAAAAATATTAAATAGTACTCATCTAGCAGTGCTTACAGTATTTTAAGATATGTCTCAGACTTGATAGCAGAGACACTTGGAACGGGCTTGCAATGAAACAACGAGAAAAGAAAAGCTAAATGTTCCATTCCTTGTGTTTTTTTCTCCCCTAACGACCGTCATGTCACAGAGTGCCCTTTCTCCTCTACAAAGTGAGCTGAAATTAACTGGCAATTAACTTCCTGTTCTTTATTTTTTTCAGTACAGCTTACCAACCATGGACATGGTGAATGAGAAAATCAGCCTAAAAATAACATCACTACCTGAATAAACTTCAAAAAACAGACTCCTTAGAGCATTTCTCTAGTTGCACAGAACTGTACAGGCACACATATCATATATATTTAAAATAAATAGGGCTTATTTGGCCAAGACTCACTGGGGAGGGCAGTTCTCTCTTGTTTGTCAGTACTGAGAGACACGTCATCAGCCATTTATCAGGATGGCATCCCAGCCTCTTCTAAACCTCACAAGTTCTCATAGTCCCTTAAACACTCACTCACTCACTCACTCACTCAAGGAGAACCACATCGTCGCTCACTCCCCCCGGCCTCCTCCCCCACATGCACAAAGCCAGAAGGACAGAATTAAAGGAAACGAAACAGCTGTTGAACAGAATTATTAAACATATAAATGCCATTTCTCTGGAATGCCTCTGATCAGGAAAAATAAACTGGAGGCTGAGTCGACTGGTTTCTGAGATCAACAAGCGCACACGGGTTTGAGCCTGTGACACCGGGCAGGACCGTGGCCCCCGTGGGCCTTCGATCTTTCCCCCCACGTGGTCCCAGAATGCCTTGTCATCTTGACGGTGCGAGGCGCTGGGCGGCTCTGCTCTCCTCACATTACAAACAGGACGTGACATGAGACTAGAAGACGACCAGGAAAACTCGTCCACCACCTCCCTCGGGCTCTGCTCCATCTCTTTTTAGGACTGGGGGGGTGAGATGGGGGTGCAGACAGGAGGGATGTGTGTGTGTATGTGTGTGTGTGTGGGGGGGGGGGGAGGGGGCTGTACAGTCAAGATGAGCTGCCTGCTGGAAGGAGAGGTGAGGCAGGAGGACCGAGTGGCGAGGACCGAAGTTTGTACGGAGTCTCTCGCGCTCTCTCCTCTCCGGATGGCGCCCTGAGGGAGAGGTGGGTGGGGCTTAAACGTCAGTGGAAAAGTAGAGCGTGTTGCGCTTCAGTTCAGCAAAGGAGATGGGAGGATGCTGCAGGTAATACAGCAGCACCTGGACCTGTGAAGAGAGAAAACAAGTTTGTTTGATTAGAAAGTCCCTTCATTTCATTCAAAATTAGCACATATTATCAAGGTGTCTTAATGCAGGGGTTTCAAAGTCTGACACTGTGGGATATCTACAAGTCTGACTGATAATTTATATATTTACCTTTTGGTGAATTTTAGACTCTTGTGATGTATTTTGTGTTAAACTGCGGAGAAGTATTTAACTTATAGTTCATATTTAAGTAGGTTTGGCTGCTTTGATGTTGCTCTTCCGCCTAATTCAGCACTTAAGTAGGAAGTTTTACTTTGCTCTATGATCTCTCTGAAACTGTATCTTACCTTTGTTCGTTGCAGTTTATGTTTAACTCAGTGTCTCACAATATTTTGGTTTTTAAGACTGGTGTATTGGCTTTATTAACACATGTGAATCAGTCTAACGTTCCCACATTAAATCGGTCTCATCAGACGCTCATATGTCTGGAAAGTTTCATTTGATTAACTGTTTGTTTTTTTACTGCTACTCTGACAAACAGTTGCTAGAGAGTAATTTAATTTACAATATGTATATTTCTGCTCCGAGGAGGTGTATTATGTGAGTCAGTGGACTTCTTTTTTTTTTTTTTTTTTTTTTAAACCAACCAAGTATTATTGCTTGATTGGTTCTTTTAATAACACAAGGGAGAATCAATCATCATTATTAGATTATATTCAGGATTTGGCGGCGGAAGCATTTTTCTTTGGTGTTTGACATTTAGTATACTTTTGCAATAAACATTTAGAATTTAAAGAAGCCCCAGTACAAACACTTGGCTTTACTGTAATGGACAGACGGGGCCTCCTGCATGTGCATCAAGCCCCATTTATCATGATTTACTCTGGATGTTGTTTATTCTGTCATGGAAAGACATTTGCGCACAGGAAACTGATCTCTAGAGATCAGGAGGGATGGCCTGCAGCCTAAATACAGCTGGGAGAGTAGAGTGCAGTGACAGGGGTCACTTAGCGACCGTGGGAGTAAAAATCATCCAGAAAAAACATGTGCGGCGACCGAAGACAACTGCATGCACACACCAGCCCACTGTCTAAAAAGATTGTGTGAAGGTACCTGCGCCATCACGTCATGTGACCAGATGTCAGAGGCGGAGGTGATGTGCTGTCCCTTCGTGATCTCTGACTCTGAGGGCCTGAGCAGAGTGGGGCCAAACACGGTGGCCAGGTTATGGAGGGACATCTTGTTGATGGGCTCCTTCTCAGCCACCCTGAAGAAACACACACAGACAAACGAAACCATCAGGACGGGGTTAATACACGGAAAAGACAGCCAGGGGTTCCGTGTTGTCAAAGGGCTCATTCCAAATGTAGACAGAAGCTGCACAGTGGACAATAAGCGGAGGACTGTGGTTGTGCTGGTAATGTGAAGATGTAAAAGACGGTGTTGAGCTGAAGATTTAAATGAAATGATTGGCCAAAAGGGCCATTGATTACCTCAAGTCAAATAATATAAAACATATCCACAGTGTTAAAAATGTACTATACGTTAAGACAAAGTGAAAAAAACTTCACTTCAACCAAATCAAACCAAAATTTCATATTCCCTCTATCTGACTGAAACAGCCCTCTCTTCCTGTGAGATGTTTGGGAGAATGTGGACAAGAGGACGATCTGGTTGACTAAGTGTGAATTAGTCTGAAAATGGTCGGAAAGATTCCCCTCTATGATTTAGTTTGTTTATAAAAGTAGATATTAGGTGGAAGCATTTGAGTGGGTTAAACAGGAATAGATAAAAGAATAATAAAGAGTGTGGAGACACGTTCACAAATTAAGTAAACTTTCCTGATTATAGCAATAGATTTGGTTACATTTCTACAGACGTGTGGCCTAACTGTGACTAGTAAGAGTCTCTGTGTTTGTCTGAGGGTTAATGTGTGTGTGTGTGTATGTGTGTGTGTGTGTGTGTGTGTGTGTGTGTGTGTGTGTGTGTGTGTGTGTGTGTGTGTGTGTGTGTGTGTGTGTGTGTGTGTGTGTACCGTTTGAGGTGATCCAGCAGAGGGAGGAAGGTCATGAGGTTAGGGTCGGGCAGAGTGCGCAGGAGGTGCATCATGCAGTTCTCCTTGGCTGCCGGGTCTGAGAGTGCTGCGAGGGAGAGGGGAGAAAATATGTCAGATTACAGCAAGACAGCTCTTACACTTCAGCCCCTTTATCTCTTCCAGCTGGGCCAACTGAACTCCCCACTGATGACAAACACACTTCCGGGGGCATTAAAGTCTCACCTATGCCCTCCATGAAGGCGGGGTAGAGGCGGTCGGTGAGCAGAGGCTCCGGCAGCTCCCTGAAGTACAGCTTCAGTGTGCCTGCGATGGCATTGATGTCCATGTCGCTCAGCATCACCAGGATGTCTTTGGTATCTACGGGTCAGACGCAAACAAAGATTAGGAGGCGAAAACACAAAACATTATTACAGGTGAACAATAACACAGCAGACATCTCCTGGAGTGATGTAATCTTGCAATAACCCCACATCCAGGCAACACAAAAATGAAAGGTGATACTGCACTCTGCTCGGTTGTATCGAGCAGCAGTGAATGCTGAGAAAACTGTTATGCAACAGAAAACTTATACAACAGCTGCTGGTCCTCATCTGTCCTGGCCTGCCCTTACAGTCAGTTCCCACAAATCTCTTCTCTACAGAAGACTCTACTCTTCAAGTATGTAGGAACAAAGCAGGTAAATGCTTTATGACTGACATGGTATTATACAATTTGACAGGACAAATCATTAGATGTAGGTCACCAAGGTATCAGCATAGAGGGAAAACACCATCATTCACTGATTGGGTTTTTGGAATTATGTAATCTGTTGCCACGACATAGTGCTGGTTAAAACAACATTATTAGTTCTCCAGTCATGATGGTGGGATGAGGCAGTGAATGGGGTCTTACTGGTGTCGAATGCTGCTTTAAGGGCCTGGATATCAGTGGCCACCCCTGAGATCCTGTAGATTCCCACTTCGTCGATCCCCCTCTTCTCCACTTCCTCAATGCACTGACGGACGATGTAAGGCACCTTGGAGCGCTCGCGCCTGTGGAGGAGATCAGAAGTTACATCCATGTTAACTTTCTCATGATGTGAGGGAAAGTTTACATATTCACCATATTCGCGCATTTTTGTTGTCCGTATTCAACTTGGAGGAATTTTGTTTGCTAGCGAAATATACAACAATGATTGTGTATGAACATTTTGGACTCAATTGCAAAAACATACTCACTTTGTCACCACGTTGATTTTGACTCCAAACACCCCACTCTGTTTTTTGGACGGCGTTCTCTTCAAGCTGAGGTCCCGACTCGTAAACTTCATGGAGAATTCCACTTTGATCTGAAGATGAACAAACAACACAGCTGTAGTAAACTGCATCGCTCTGAGAAGCCAGAAGCCTTTTTTTTGCCTTTGTTTGCATGAGATTTAGAGGTATTGACTTTAACATTTTTATATCCGAATGTCTTCAAACTAAACATTTGGATTTTATGGTAAACACATCAGCTAAACAGATTTATATAACTTCTTTCAAAAAGCTGTTTTTACACAAATTGATGTACTTGAGTATCCTAAATCTCACTTTGACTTCCTACAAGGATGTAGGAGGATCCAGTGTTGCCAAGATACCAACCAATGAGTAAAAACTAGCATTGCCTTTGTCAAACACAACACATTTTATGATAATTTTTACATACATGTCATAGTGTAAGCTAGAGTTGAGTTGCTTGTGTCTTACCCCGTTCATTTCGATGACGTCCATGTGCCAGTTCTTGGACTGCACTGTCTGAGGATCCAGCTGAAAGACACAACAGAGACAGAAAGACATTAGGTGATAGGATTTTGACCAAATAAGGGCACATGACCTCATTCACGCAGGGATTTTCCATAAAGAGGAAAAAAATTTCAGATGACAATTGTCACCATGGACAAGTGACATTTCTGCATTATGAGAACAACAATACAAAGGCACCACCTGCACATTCACCACAAAGGGAACAGTTTTTCTCTGGTTTTCCGAGGAAGTTGGGGATTAAGCCACCAAAACACTTTCTCTACATAAATCATGGGGATTTGTTTTCTACTTAAACAAAAAAAGGAAGCCAGAAAAGATAGTGTTGTTTCTGCCCAGTTTTAAACTAAGGGCCTTCCGTGCATTTGGCTAACGTGATAACAACTACACTAAAGAAACCGGCTACAGTTGCCTATTCCACCAACCCAACAAACAAAAAAGATAAACACAATCTTAAATCATGCATGTAGAAACCCTTAAACAGGGAATGTCTAGAACCAGAAGTGACTGTGCCAATATTGGAACAAGATATGCAAAGCTGCAACTGACAAAGGCGAGGCGAAGCACATTGAAACTGTGATTAATATCCACTCTGACCAGAGTTCACCTTTTAGCTGCTCTACTTTTACAACCATATCAAAGTCAGGCCGTCTTTGTGGCCTGTCCCCAGATACTGCTGCTTTACAACAACACAGTCACTGAGGGAAAGAAAGATGCCACTAAAGTTTCCCACATATATCCTCTGCAGCCTCCTGGGGTTCCAGCAAGGGCTCCGGATCGTCTCAGACACTCGGCCCACTTCACCGCAACACATTCTCAAAGTCTGGATCACACGTCCCATGATGCCATCTGAGCATCTGAGACATGACGTTGTTGGTTTAAGTCTCCTGGAGTGCGTTTGCCCGCTGTGTTGGGCCACAACGGCTAATGCCTTTTTTATAGGCTGTTAGCACTAAACACAGCTATGCGATTACAACCCAGCGTATACCGATGTGACTGATTTATAGGAAAATAATGATTGTTGGATGAGCACGAGGGCAGCACACTTCTCTTATTGTCAGCATTAGGCTGCAACCATTAAAAGTTCTCAGTGAGAGTACTTCATTACCTCGTAAAAAGGCCATTTGGCATCGGTTTCACGCATTCCTATTATCGTTAAAGCCTGTTCTCCCAGCAGGGTTTGGGTTTGAAGCGAGGGACAGGTAATCACTGCAACCGGGTCTTAAAACAGCTACTGCCAAGAAGAGAACTGGGCAAAGATCCAGGACCCACTGCTGACGCCCCCCTGTGACTGAATGTACTGCAATAGGGTTGTAAAACAAAGAGGGCCTTTACAGGCAGTTGTTACACTCATTGACCCCTCTGGAAACTAAATCCTCAACTGGGCTCTTTTTTATAAAAAATAAATAAATACATTTTAATTTCCTGGGAAACGAGTTGGTTTAAAGGGATGACTGCACACAGTTTGACTAAAGATGCCTTCCACAGAACTCACACTGCCTTAGTTTATGCTAAATATTACACTCAGAATTAGGAAACGAAATGTCAGGAGAAGGGTCGCATGAAGAGAGATGACTTTCTTGCAAATGAATAGTGACTTATAGTGGAATGTGTCGAGTCGGCTTGTTTAAACAAATGCGGCAATTGAATTTGAAGTTTTATCCTGAGTGACAGCAGGAAGAGGGCAGCAGGTAACAGAGCAGGGACTGAATCTGACTGAAGGTGGACAGTATGGAGGTAATAGGAAATTATAAAACAGAATGAAAAGGAGTTTTTGCAGATGCACCAATCCAAACTTTTACAGTCCAAATACCAATATCCTGGCTTTAGGCATTAGCCGATGCCGAGTACTGATTACAGTGTTCAATTAATAAATTGAATGTCTCACTGTGTGAAAGAGACTAGGATCACTCTGTTATGTGCAAGGTAACATCAGGCTCGACTTAAACATTGCTTTCCTAACTTTTTAAAACAAAATGTTACATATAAAAACATGAAATCGTACACCAGCAACTTGGTGAAAAATCTTCAAAATCAAAATTCAAGTGTAAACCTTTTTAATGCAGCGACAAATTGGCCATAACTTCAACAGGAAATAAATTCCCACTTAATAATATTATACTACTTATATACTACACTACCAAGGTTATCCTATTGAATGTATACTGTAAGACCTTTTTAGACCCTTTAAAGGATCCACAGAATGCAAACCAGGACAGCTTAAGTCCACTTTAGTTCATCTCACTACAAAGAGATAAAAAGTGAAATGACTCGAAGGGGATTTCAAACACATCATCATCTACTAAATATAATGTGTGTGCATTCCAGTGTCTTATTTTTTTAGAGACACCCTCAGGCTATTGTGGCTCAGAATAGGATCTCATCACTCCAGTGGCAAAGCTCTCTTTAGGACTGTGAAACTATCAATGACTAGGAGGACAGAACGGACTGCAGCCCTGAGCACTATTCTGTATAAATAATGCAATAAATATGTGAGTGTGTGTGTTTGGAGGAGAAACTCAACTGGTGTGTCGCTCTGTTATATTGGAACACATTGTTCTGTGAGCAGCTCACACTGAATGTCACTGAGTGTGTAGCAGGTCTGGGGCTCAGCTGATTACCGTGCTGCCCTTATCCTTACTCTCAACACTGTGTAGGGCACATGTGTCAAACTCAAGGCCCGCGGGCCACATCCGGCCCGTGAATGAATTATCTTTGGCCCGCATGATAAAATTTACTATTAGAGCTGGCCCGCCGGTATATCGCACGCACCACCAAAATACTACAAATCCCACAATGCACTGTCCGTGTGTCGGCACGTCAATCGCGGGCCTCACAGTCTGTATTACATACCACTTGTGTCAACTTTCAACTATCCCTCTCCCCAAAAAATGGCTAAACGAAAGGTGGAATTTGAAAACAGGAGCTTTCAAGACAGGCGGGAGGCTCAGTATATGTTCGCGGATGTAAAGGCCAAAGCTGTGTGTCTTCTGTGCGGAGACAGTGTGGCTGTAATGAAAGAATACAACATAAGAAGACACTATTTCAGTTTTTGATGTAGTTTCATTTTTGCATTTTTTTTTCTCTTGCTACTACAGGACATTTGATTTTTCTTTGAAGTAAATTATTTTTGGCTGTTGTTTGCCTGTAGAAAATGTTTTCACTTGAAATTACTCTGGAAAAACTGCAGATAGAGCCATAAGCAATTAATGAAACTGATTTTATTTATTTTATTTATTTATGTATTATTTATCATTTTTATTTCATAATTAATGTTGTTTTATAGGCAATACTCTATAGGCCTTGTTAGTTCCAGGTTCAATATGTGCACTAAGGTTCTTTCAATAAGTTTTCAATAAACGTTGAACCCTCTGGCCCTTGACTTGTATCAATTTCTTTATTTCGGCCCACTGTGTATTTGAGTTTGACACCCCTGGTGTAGGGCCTTCTAAACCTGACTCCTGTACACTCACACACACACACACACACACACACACACACACACACACACACACACACACACACACACACACACACACACACACACACATACATAGGTCTTTGGTGAGTTTGAACATCCGAATGCAACAGGAGGCATGTGGCTGACATGAGACACTGCCCACCTTTAGGCCCAATTCTGTAGAAAATTGGAGAATATATCATGAGCATGAGTCTTAGCTTCAAAGGAAGAAGCAGACACCAGATACCGTTAGCCGGTATATACATGCAGTCTGTACTCTGCCCCGACTGATCTACAGGGACAGAACAAAGAAGAAAAGATAAGTCCTGCTGATCAACTGCCACATGGTGAACAGGGGAACAGGAAGTGGCTTCAGTTCTCTATATAAAGATTCATAGAGTGGTATCTGGTGATACGGCCTTTTGGATGAAAAAAATCGTTTAAGAGCGTCTCTGAAGATTTTATTATCAGAACTGGAGGTGTGAAAAAGAGATAAGACTTTAGTTCCCAAAAAATGTATTCTGATAAAAGTAATAAACTGGTCAGAAATATGGTTATTAGTGACCAGTTTGGCTTTTTTTATTGACCATTAAATCCATGCATAGAACAAAGAACAATGCCGTTCACACAAAACCAACAACAAACAGCAGGAGAATAATACCCAGGGTCTTGATTTGTCAGAAGAAGAGCACATGCATTGCCAAGTGGTCATGCAAGAAACATGCATGAGGTCCCTTATTTGAAAATGTTTGGCCCATCATACCGCTGAGGGCCCCTCAGGGACCCATCCATCAGAACACTGGACATCAAAGCATTCTTTACTGACAAGCATGTGAAGGATGCACACATGCGTTTTTAATAAAAATAGTTGATCTGCTAGAATATACATTTCATATTAGCGTGTAAATCCAATCTAAGAAGAATCTAAGAAAGAAACTGAAAAAATAATTGTGCCAAACATTCAGTGACTATGTCTAAAGCCTTTAATAATAAAATCCCTACACACTTAATTAGCCCGTTGTAGCTGTGCTGGAGAGTTAATGCATGCTGGCGATAACATTCAAAACACAACTTGATCTTTCGATATGCTTAATTAATGAATTTCTGATTACATTTTTTTCCCCTTTGTGTTTCTTTGCAGTTTTCCATTGCTGCTCTCTGGCTGATTAAATATTAATTCAGCTCCAGAAAGCTTTTTATTAGTCCTCTAATTAGAACGGCGCTCTAACTGCACGGCTCCTTGGTTTTTTATCAGGATTACAGGAAGTGTTTGTGCAGTGATTGAGCCTTAATCCCTCCCAATGCTAACACATCGCGCCGCAGTGTATCTGCTTCATAGAATACAAGCAGCATGACTATTTTTAGACAAATGAACTACATTCTCATAATGTTTTACATGTGCATCAGCGACGGCGAGGCCTCTTTACTCAGCAGCTGGTGATGTCACCACGGCCGTGCGAGGTCTCTGGCTCGGTTGCCATGTTGCCCTAGTTGTCCTTGTTTGAGCCAATCAGCTCGGCTTTTCGGCCGGCAGTGGGTTGTGATTTGCGGAGTAGCCTTGCATCTCTGCGGGGCAGTGTGTGATTGTCTCGTAGGGCTTGTAAACAGCAACACACAGACGCGTGCTACTCTTATGCAACACGACCCTGCCTGCAGCCTGCACGCTGAATCATGAGTTATCCTACACTTACGGACAAAGAAAGAGCGAAATATGAATAGGAATTTATGTTAAAACAAGTGCTTCATTCATTCAGCAGTGCTTTTATGGTTTGTTTTTCCTGCTTAACACACTCCAATAGGATTTATTCTCCATGTAGTTATAGTTTTGTGTGATGTTTAGCTTCCCTGATTAATACTAACTACTAATTCAAGGCCTTCAGCTTTTATATAAAACCCACATGGTGAAGTCACAGATGCAAACACTGCTTTGTTCCATTGTCCTTCAGTCTAACCACCAAATACCTGATTTAATCTAGTGCAGCAGTGACAAAACTCACATATGCTATCAAGAGACTGACATCTAAGTCTCATTTTTTGTACTCTGATGAACCCCTTATGTTAGTTTCCAACAGATCTACAGAAAGGTTTTTCCACTTGTCGTAGCCTGGCTCATTACCTCAATATTCAGGTTATTTGGGATCTTTACCAATAACAGCATGTACCATTTGTAAGCCATTAGATCATCTCTTGGTATGTGTACTCGGTGGAGTAGGATGTGTCGGTCTTGAAGCAGGGGCCAATGAGATGATCATAGACATCTCACTTTTGGTTCTGATGTAACATTCACCAACTTTCTGGTAGAGAGATTTGATTAAATAGTTGGAGAGCTCCCATGAGCTAAAAACTTCTTCCTGGTTTTAGCCAAAAGAAAACTGCTGAAAACCAACATCTATAAAAAACAAACCAGCAAAAACAATTCCTGAAATGATTGTCTTTGACTATTTCAGATAAATGTATTAAATTCATTGCATTACCGTATCAGAAGCCAACATTTCCCAACTCTCACCACCTAATTAGATGATTAATGCCTTGTTATCACCCTGCAGAGATTAAAGCCACCCTGCGTACGGCCAGAGGCGATAACGCTGGACTCATCCAAGAGGAGGTCATTGTGGGTCTCAACCCGAGTCTGCTTTACTGACCTGCCGCTCTCCTCCCGGAGCTCATTAACCAATCGCAGGTCCTGGGCACGGAGGATGGATTGGGGCCAATAAAGGGCTTTGCCCTCCGGTGGGGACAGACGGAGATTTATGTGGCCTATAAAAAAAGGCCATTAGGAGGACTGGCTGGCATTTTATGCACGCAGGAGGGATGAAACACAGAATATCTCATCTGCACTAATCAACATAATAAAATGGAAGAGCGTAATGTTTGTATGTGGGCTAAAATGCAGCGGGGGCGAGAGGGATGATCTGATTCTCTTCCATGGATAAGCCGGCGAGGCAGCTCCATTGTTCTCCCCACTAAGCTGGCTGTAACTCAATAAAGAAAATAAAACCTAACCTGCTCCGGCAAACAGGTCATAAGCCGAAAGAACACGATGTGAAACACACACACAAAAAAAACAACAGTGTACAACCAAGCAACGGCTTAATCATCGTTTGTTCTTTTGCTGGGACACAAACGATACATTATGTCTGCTTCTAGTCTAATTAGTGTTCCCAGCCAGCCTCCCACCTCATCGCACCGTGCCTTAATTAGGTGGCGCTCTAGGCTGAAGGAGTGAGGACGATTCCCCGGTGTACTCCCCTCACGCATCCTCTCACATCCACATTCCTCTCAACACGACGAATGCCACAGAAGCCGAACAAACAGAAAAAGGCAATAAGGCCCTGAAGTCTGCTTTCCCTGCCCCCTCCAATAATTATTCAAAAACACAGAATGTCGCTCTTCTTCATAATGAGTATGTGCACCTTTCCTGTTTGAATATAAACCCTCAGATTTGAACATTTTCAGCTTGTTTAAGAGACCCGCAGGCAGCATGACATGTTACTGTATCAGATGATGATCTAACGTTACCGCCTCTCAACCTCCATCAAACAGAGTTCACCACCATGCGGAGGCAGAAATGAAGGTCAGGGGTGAGAAGAAAGGGAGAGTTGTGGAGGAGACGATAGGATCAAAAGGAGAGAGAGCGAAGAAAAACTGAAACACAAGTTTACTCATACAACCTGCCATTCAAGGGCTCATTGAAAATGAATGATGAATGGGACTACACAGAGCAGTTTGGTGAACTATGCAGGCTAAGAGCTGGGGGGGTCAGGATCACATGCACCTTACTGCCAAGTTGACAAATCTGGTAGCAGTAAAGCGTGGAAACCTCAAGACGTGGAGACGTGTGTACAGAGGGGAGAAGAAAAGATCAATACAGGACCCGCGGGTCGATGCAGTAAAGTCTGGATTTAGAATGTAATCCCTGTTTCATCCCGCCCAGTATAACCAGTGACCAGAGATCCCTTTGAATAATGGAAAGCACTGAAGCAAAGGTCAAGCCCACTCTCGATTTGGATTCTTTGTCCTGAACCGTTTTATTATGCACACAAATTACAGCTTAAAATGCTGGTGATGCACTCATGATGAAGATGAGGAGGACTGCTGAATAAACATGTGCAAACATGAGTGAAAAAAATAACAGTCAGAGTTTCAGCTGCTTGTGCAGAGCTATGCATAGAACAAGAACAGGCTCATGTGCTTCCTCTCTATCTTCCATATACAAAAAGCATCTGGAGAAAAAAAAAGAGCCCCTTTTCCTGCTCCTACGCATGAGTCACAATCCAGAACCTGCATTTAAACCATGCCACACCAGACCTGCGTCTGTGTGTGTGTGCACCCGTCTTTGGGTAACAGATCCCTCAACACAAGGCTCATTCAGCCCAACCTGAACGCTTTAGCCAAATGACAACAGTTGCCCTTTCTGAATGAACCTCAGTCTTAGAATTGCAACCCCCATTTGTTTGCATTATTTTAACCACCCACCTCCTGAATGATAAAAACAGGATTATGCTTAAAACTTCATACAAACATAATGACATACCAATAGTATTCATTAAGAAAACACTGCGGAGAAACTGCCGATAATTGGCTACCTACTTTAAATATCTCAAAGTTTAATTGAACTTCACCCATGCGATGCGTATTGTTAAAATACAATCTGATGCCAATATGCTAGATGCCTGTTTTGCCGGTTATTTGGGATAATGTGACAGTTGATTAGTCGCAGCTAATGTGCTTGAAATGCCAAAGGTGCATCAGATGAGCTCAACCAAAGGAGGACGGTACTTAGACTAACCAGCAGCTAATGTGCTTGAAATGCCAAAGGTGCATCAGATGAGCTCAACCAAAGGAGGACGGTACTTAGACTAACCAGCAGGGGGAGCTAAACGGATACTGAAACAACTCATGAGCGTCACAATTTAGTCGGAATACCATGTACTCATCATCAGTGGCTTTAAAAGAGGAATAACAGAGCTTGTTGGGAGTATAAAGGGTGAAATATATAATGACAACAGGTCGGGAATCGTGATTGTCTCATCTGTCAAAGCAGTGGTTTTTAATGATTTTCACCTCTTGGTAATTTCATTGTTCAGTCCAGCATCCAGGCAGGTAATAAGCCTTTACTAGTGTCTGTGCTATTTATCAATATAATTACAAAAGGAAACACTTGCTTGTCGTACATTAACCACCAGAGGACATAAGGCTTAGTAACAAATATTTACACTACGCATTACAGTCAGTATCGTCAAATAGATGTGAGATATTGAAGAATAACGTAATTTAAGGAGGTAAGAAAGCAGAAATTAAAGCTTATTCAAAAATATATATATCACGTTCGTGTTTACTGTGGCTGGCGTTTAGCCCCCTTTAATCCAGCACTACATCACAGCCTCTGCTGCAGTCAATAGAGCCATCAGATAAGAACAATAGTCAACTCTGCACTGAAAGAAAGACACCCGTTGAGAGAGCGCACGCACGTGGAGAAGGAAACACTGAGCATAAAGGAGAGGCAGAGTAAACAGATGGAGGTGGCACAGTGATAAAGAGAGGAGAACAAATGAGAACAGAGGAAACACTGCTTGTGTGTGTATGCGACGTGTGTGTGTGTGTGTGTGTGTGTGTGTGTGTGTGTGTGTGTGTGTGTGTGTGTGTGTGTGTGTGTGTGTGTGTGTGTGCAAATGTCAGCGAGAGACCTTTTGTCTGAGCAGCTTGCTCCGGACGCGGCCCCATAGCTTGGCCCCGGTGTTGGTGTGCCTCTTGAGCACGGGGGTCTGCGGCTGGCTGGACAGATTGTGCTGGTTCTGGTCCACGCAGCAGTGCTGCTCCAGACGCTCGCACACCGAGTTCAAGTTTACATCCGACACTAGGATCTCCGTCATCCCAAAAGCCTTTTAAATGTCCACCGAAGCGCAGGTGGAGGGGGTAGAACGCCGCTGACAACAACAACAACGAGAGGAGAGGATGGATCCCTGTGAAGCCTCTCACTGATCAACCGGACCAGGTGCTGGAGAACCGCTTTGGGAATTCACCGTCAAAAAAAAAAAAAGGCTCCCTTAGTTGATACTCACTTCAAAGATATTCACTTCAAACAAGGAAAGAGTGATGAAAGAGAGGAGAACAAGATGCTGCCATGGTCTCCTTGATAAGCCTGAGAATAATTCCTCTGTGAGCTCATTCCACAGTCAGCTGCCAACATCTCCTCGCTGTGCAAATCTGACTTCCACAACGGCAAACACAGATACGGAGCACTAGAGCGAGGCAGAGAGAGAGAGAGCAAGAGACAGCAAGAGAGAGAGCGAGAGAGAGAGATATCGGGGGAGTGAATGAGCTTCTGTTGTCACTGAGCGGCCCCTGCTCCTCCAGATGTTGATGGACACACCTCCAAAGAGGGGGGGGAGCAATAAACATTCAATGAGAAATGAAAGCAGAGGAGAGGGGAGAAAAAGAGGGAGAGAGGGAGGCCTAAATGCTGTACTGTGTTTAGTTCAGTGCTCTGACCCCCTTGTCAACCTTTCCTAGAGCTGGTCAGCACACAAGTGAGCAAAGCGAGGAATGTGATGAGGAGAAAGACGTAAAGGAGGCGTGAAACTTTAAACTGACTAAATATTAGTCACACGTCTAAATCAGTTGAAGATATTAACACAGTAGAGGTCTTGGAGGCTTTAAAAGCTTCTACGCTGTCATTTCCCCTCAGAAGATGACAAGACCCCCACATTCTTTCCTCCTCTTTGCCCCCCCCCTCCTCATCCCCCTCTCTGTCAGAGTGCTTGTTACTGATTTCTCTCCACCACGCTCTTACAGTTCTCTGATTTACACATGCCAGCTCAGAGCGCATCACCATCTTTATTCAACAGGACGGTCGGGGCTGGCTGCTCTTAAAAGTCTTATTTCCTCTGTATAATGGATCGATATGGGGCGGCGGCTGTGTATGCCTGTCAAACTCAGTCTCCATCTGCCGTGTCCCGTCCCATTTGAATTAGAGGGGGGAGAAATGTTCTGCCGGGGAAAGGTTACAGACACGAGGCTGCGTTTCAAAGCGGGCTGAATGGAGGCTGTGATTCAGAGTGGGTGTCTGCTGGTAGGTAGACTGATGCTGAGTGTACAGTGACTCACGGCGGGATTCAGATAAGAAGCGAGGAGCCAGGACTGTTACACTATCTCCTTAATCTGCTGAACTGGTGGTAAACAGCTGTGTTTACGAGGACGCCAAGCGAGATTAAAAAACATGTGCTCGGCAATAAACTGGTTTTCTGCAACATTCCCTTTTCGGTTCACTGTGTCCATTGATTTAATCAATGACCGAGGAAACCTTTGTCAATACTAACATGACAGGTTATTGGTTATTGATAATCTAGATGAACATTTAACGATTTTCTCCTATATTCCCAGCAGAAAAGGTGTAAGAAAATATATTCAGTGGCTACTTTTGAGTCTTTGTAGGCTCTGAACAAACCAAACAGTAATGGTGTCATCACAAGGGGCCTCAGACAGCACTAGACAGTATGATGGCGTGGTGGGTTAGTGCTCTGCTCTGGGGTTGGGATAAAATTAGAGAACAGATAGAAAGGGGTGAGCCTGTATGTCTGACTTTGTGACCAATGGGGGAGGAGGTCGAGGAGGAGGGTTAGAGACCTCAGCCAACCCTCGCCACAGAGTATTTTAATCTCCCAGTGTTTGTAACTATAAGACGTACACTCTCCATGCGTCACAACCTGGAAAGAATGTCTGGGAAAAAACATGTTTTGGAAATGGGAGGGGAAAAAAAGAAAACCCATGGGGGGACGAAATATATTTTTGGGTAAGATGAGAGAGAAAGGGAACACAGAAATAGATGGGTGTATTTTCACCGTATATTTGGTATGGTTTAATATGCGTTTAAGACGTTTTGTTCTGCCACCACAGCATGCATCAAAGAGACTAACGTAAGCAATAATAAAAAAAGAAAAAATCATAATCATCAGGTGGCTAACATTGGGAGCTCCAGAGTTGAGAGATGTGAAAGCTCCATTGTGTTGAAGGAAACTCCAGCAATTTAGAACCAAAAATACATAAAGAATTTTCTAAACTGAGGCAGCAGAGGCCTTTTACTTCCTAGTATGAATCCTACATTTCACATAATGCAACACATCTTCCCTTTGAACGTTGCTCTGCGCACGCACACATGTTTGTTTTGGCTGTTTGCTTTCCTTTTAACTGTCAAGTAAGAATGAAACAAACGGTCAACATCAATCCCTCTTTACGCTCCATTGTTTCTTCATGCATACTCTTCTATTCCTTTTATTTCTGTATATTTATATCACAGGATGCTCCATTTACAGTCACACGCAGAGCACAGTCACTCTTTAGAGTAGCAGCAGCAGCAGCATCTATACTATTGGGTCAACAGGAGTCCATCACTTCAGTACACATCACATCAGGAAAAATCATGGGGTGAACTCGCACGCTCTCCCTCCAGCCGCAAGAAGCGTACATTCATACGTCCCCGTGCTCCGCTGTGTCTAGTGTTAGCTCATGCACTATTTACTGCATAAAAAACATGCTCACATACTGTACGTGCAGACGTGTTAACCCAGAATACTGTGGCCTCACAGTAACTCCACACACATTAAGACAGACCCAGCAGTTCTGCACAGGCTGCATACAGTTCCCCAAATCCCAAATTTACTGCAAAAATAACAAGCGGATAGCAATGTGGCTGGATAATATTTGTCCATATCTTGTTGGAGGGTTTGGTTGGTTGGATGCGTTTTCCTCCAAGCAAGAGGAGATGAACAATGGGCCCTTATTTTCCTAAAAGGCTCTTTGGCAGATACAAATGTGCTGTAGAGATAAATTAACCATATGAGAGGGTGAACTGTGTGGGGCCTGGAGCTCGGGAGATGTGGGAATGATAAAAAAAAAAGAAGGAAAGGAAAGATGCAAGTAGGAGAGGAGGAGGGAGTCCAACAGGGAGATGAGAGTTAAGAGTTCTTGAGGGAATTGGAGACGACATGAAAGAAAATAAAATAAAAAATGGGTAATTAGTGAAAGTGGTAATCCTCGAGATGTTGGTGGTTTTAGTGGGGCTTCAGAGATCACCTGACAATGAAACCGTTAGCTTGTCTGATGTTTGATTCGCTCGGTGTGATACTCTTTCTTTTATGATCTTTGACACTGTGAGTCATACCAACAACACAATTCTTCCTTTATTTTTCCTCTATTTTAAAAAAAACAGCTTTTACTGCTGGAAATTTGTGCCCCAAAGACAACCACACCTTGTCTTTTAGAGGGCAATTATGAAATGTTTTGAGGAATTTAATCCCTACTGGGTTATTGGTGAGAATAAAAGACTACATAAAAAATGTAGTAGTTGATTTTAACTTGAGATAAAAACCAACAGTAAAACGTTGAGATAGCAGATGGTTGAGCCCTGAGTGCCTACGCTCTGACATCAGGACCAGTCCCGGCTCTTAATTATAGATGTGCTGGGTGGCACGGCCCCTCTTAAAGCCACTCCATACGACCAGACAAGGGGGGGGGATTGTTGAACGTGGTCCTGGTTTTCAACGCCAAACTCCATGTGGGACTGCGGCCGCTCCCTGACATGGCATCGTGATTATGTTGATTCTGCGATTCTCCGGCCTCGACTCCTGCAGGCTTAGGCTCGGCCCTGCCAATCACAGAGACCATCAGGAGCCGGGGATGAATTCATGCTCGGTGTAACAGCTCCAACATGAATATGGAGCAGCTCTGAAACCAAGCCGGGCTAATGTACATGGGATGGTGCCGACACTGCAGTCATTCTGGTGTTTTGGCGTGGTTGTCATGTGTACGGTGGACATCCTGGGAACATTGTACAGCCGCTGAAAACATCTGCCTGTCAATGTTTTGTAGTTGACCTGTTCTCTCCCTTTTGCATGAAGCACAGCTTGTGAGTGACACTAAGCAGTCCACAAAGATATTTTTATTTTGTCGGAAGCAACTAAGCCAGAAATTCCAGTGTTAATATTTGACATTAATGAGATCTTGTGAACTACGACTCCAGATTTTCCAATAGGAAGCTGTGCAGTGGCTCTCCTCACAGCGAGAAGGTCTCGGGCTCAGCTCCAGCTCCCAGCGGGGGTCTTTCTGTGTTTTCATGTTCTGTCCTGTCCTGGCTGATCTGTATGGATGGATGGCTCGTACAGTAGATTGCTAAATAAATACTTTTTACATTTGGTGCAACTTGTCTTTTTCACATTTACATTTTGTGGACGGATTAAACGTGTTAAATGATGAGTTTTATATGAGCTTTGGACAGAACAGGCTAGCCGTTTCCCCCTGCTCTAGTCTTCATGCTAAGCTAAGCTAATTGGCTCTTGGTTGACATGAGAGTGGTAAAGATATTATCCCACTCTGAATTAGTGTATTTCTTAAAATGTGGAACTATTTCTTTAATACAGAGCTGGCTCCACAGAGCATTTCAGAGTGTATCGGTGTGGATTTGAAAAGTTTTGGTAGCTCCAGGCTCCAACTTGAATCGTTTTTTCTGCATTTAAGGAGGCACATTTAGCATTTTTATCAAGGCTGCTATGGTCGCCACTAAAATACTTTTACTGTTAATGGCTGATTTGTATTTTTACTGAACACACAGGGGATTGTTGTACGTTTCTTTACAACCTAAATGCATAAATAGGATTAACAGAAAACCTTCTGTTCATGTGGGTTTTGAACAGCAACCCCAGCTCATGCCACAAAATCTCTGAAATCGTATGTGCACATTCATATTGCAACGTTATTGCTGTCTCAAAGAAAAAAAGATGAAATCAAAGAGGAAGTGGCTTCAGGCTTATTTGACTTACTCAACAAAAATGACAAAGTGCTGTGTTTTTACCTCTGAGGCCTGTGATTGGCTGACATGACAGGCTGGCTGACATTGAAAGCCACGAGCTGTGTTGGTAGCGGATAATTCAATCTGATTTAAATCGAATGGTCTATATAAGTACGTTTACTGGATGACCCACTGCACCTCTTTGATCTATCCTGCTGCCTTCACTGGAGCTTAGGCAAGTGGAAGAGAAAATAGGGTTTAAAAAAAAAAAAAAAAAAAAAAAAGAGGTGTGTGTGTGTGTGTGTGAGGGGGGGCTTTCGAGGGAGGGTCCTTCAGGGTACAGTTGGTGTGCTAAAATGGGAGTGCAGAGGAGGGGGGGGTGGCAGGGTGGGAAATCACAGCCTTAGGGTGCTCTACAGATTATTCCTGCTTCTCTTTCATCTGAGCCGTCGGGGGGCATCCTCCTCAGATTAACCGCTCCATCACTTATTAAGCACTTTGGAACAAAAGTGGTGATGGAGAGCGAGGATGAGGAAGGCAAAGGGTGGGTTTCATTAGCAAGGAGCTGCAGTCTGTGGTGCGTTGTTGGGTGTGGTTGTGATGAGAAAATGTGTGTGGAAAAACGAAGCATTCAGGGTATGAAAAGATATGAATAGACCACAGCTACTGAAAGCCTTCAAATTTACTTGGAGTTAGATAAGTGTAGCCACAAAATCTTTTCATAACTATAGCTTCTCTAAAGTATATTTTGGGGTCTGATCAGTAAATTTATACGCAGGTGAAGAGAGAGAGAACCTGACAAGAGGTAACAAAGCACAAAGAGAGGTGGAGGAGCAGAGTGATGCAAGAGCAAATGGTGAAACAGTAATGCTGCAGGTTCTGCACCACTAACCTCCATTCAAACATGAGGTCACAGTCTGCAAACATGCAGTTCTTCACACTGTGACACCCTCCTTTTTCTGCCTCCTAATTGGTCGTTATCGTTAATTGTCATGTTTATCGGCCCAATCTTGATTTATTCTTATTTCTATTGTCATAATCCCTCATTACAATTTGATTATTGTTTACTCGGAGGTGTTGCCACAGCGTGGATCCACGCTGTAGATGCTCTTCATGTGTACCAACAAGATTAAAATGTGTCGCTCCTTGGCTCAATGTGTATTTGTTCACCGGATCCTCCTTAGTGGAGGTAATTACGGCTGAACAACAGAGTGAACTTTCTTTAATTAAAAGTGATCCACCCATCCCTGGCAAACATTATAGCATACAATCTAAGGGCAGCTGAAATGTGAGTTTGCTTTAAATAAACACCCATGGCTCAAAATAAAGCTGCACAAGGCACATTTGCATTTCTTTAAAAAAAGTGGTGGTGCTTTATAACTTTTGGTGTTTTTTTTTTTTTAAGTTACCATAACATCCAGAAATCTACATTTCTACATTTCTCCTTAGCTGCGAGGATGAGTGGAGATTGTGATAAGAAATCTTTCCACAGCAGGTTTAGTCATCATTGCTGCGTCCAGGTTTTTTTGTATAGAGCACTGGCTATTTGTTAATTCGTCTGCCAGGAATTTTCAGATTTAGTAGTGTAAATAGGGCAAAGGTAAGACATAAGTCTCAGGGTGACACCTTCTTCTCTTTGTCTCAGCAACGATTTGTGATGCAGAAAGGAGTTGGGTGCGATTCCCTTATACAACCATCCTGCCCTTTAGCACATTTTTTACATGTGATCCCATTAAGCTGAGGTGGTGGTGTCTGTGTTGTGCCCTCTGCTTGACTGGGCTGTGTTACATCTGAGCAGTGTGACCCAGTTCCAGAGATGAAGAGAGTGCGGCCTCACAGGACGACGCTGTTGCTGACCTGCTTGAATAATTCACTCTTAAAAGTGTAAACCCACGGCTGACTGGACGCAGTCACCTTGAAGACTACAAGAGTGAGGAGAAGGATGAGATGAGGTGAGATGAGAAAATGTTACGCAACTGGAGGTTACAGAAAAAAGGCCTGAGGAAAACTGTCTAAATGTCAGGGAAGGAGGCACATGAGACAGTGTTTCACACAAGTGAACCCAATTTAAACTGCCATCTGAGTGTTCTGAGATTAAACAAAATCCATGCTTATGATGGTTATGATGCTATTCTTCAAATAGTCCCACAAAATCCACTACAGAAGTGGCTAGTAGGGGGGTTTTGTTACCTTTGGACCCTGTCTCTGGATCGACCCTGCTTACGGTCAGTCCAGTCAGTATATATATATATATATATATATATAATATAAAACTTGAATCAGAGACCTCCAGTTCCCAAGCAAAGTCCCCACTGACTGAGCTACTTCCACCCCTCCTTTGATGCTAAGCTAAGCTAAGTGAAGCTAAGCTAACTTGCTGTAGCTTTATATTCAGCGCACAGGAAATGAAAGTGGCATCCATTAAACTCTAAGCAAGAAAATTCCCTAAAATATCAAACTATTCCTTTCAAGCAGAGCAGTTTCGAAATTATATATTTTTTTAATTGCATAGCCGACCATTTCTTAAAATGATTATCAGCCTAGAATGTGACCGAGGTGGTGTGTTGTGTCAACAGTGGGCAGAGAATTGAGAACACGCCTTAATGAGGGACATGAAATCATCAAAGAAAGCTGACATTTTCTTTTCCATCAACACTGCGTCAGCTGTTCTGTTAACTAATTCACAGCAGCATCCACCCAACCTTCCTCTTTATTTTATGAGTAAAAAATAAAATAAAAATCAGTACAGGGTCAGACCTCATTAGCAGGTGAAGAAGCCATCAACTTGGAAGTGGAAAATCAATCAGTTAATCAATGGAGAGTCTACCTGCCTCAGCTCCTGATGATTGGCTTGTTATGATGACCAGTCTCTGTGTTAACAGTGTAAGCGGGGCAGCACAGTAAACCGCCTCAGGCTTAAGGAGAAAGCTAGAGGCTAAACACTTTCTCTCTGATGTATCTCACTACTCTCGGTCTCTCAGTCTCTTCTTTTCATTATTCTACTGTAATCCTCTATCTTTCTGCTTCCGGCTCACAGATAAAGAAAGACACCTTACGGACGAAAACTAGAGTGTTTTTCTCTAACGATCGATGACCATGGTTGTGTTAGTGAGGCTGGAGCAGGGTGACTTGTATCTAACCAGAGCTGACCTGCCCTCCTTCAGGCTGGCTGGTTGTACTGGAGGGAGAGGAAAAGATACAAGTAGGGAGAGACGCAATCAACCCAAACAACTCCTCCGCAGCTCCCGTAGCACACGCATACAGTACACATCGCTCTCCCGGCTATTATACAATACTCATTACATAATTCAGACAGTTTGTGACTCTGTGAAACAGACCTCTGAGGTGCCCTCCCTCGTCAACACCCACTCAGCTCTTTGAAAGCAGGACCAGCACAGGGAACAGGTACAACACCCCCGCCGGATCAACACATTTTATGATTCTCTCAGGGACGTTTGAAAAAAAGAAAACATTGCTCAGATGAATTCAGCACGACAAGCTGGTTATGCAACATGCAGCTTGAAGCGAAGAAATGCACAGAGAGCACTAGTCATCTGAGAAACATTCAGAGCTGAAGCGTTCTTTGTTTTCTGCAAGGTTACTGAACCTGGTACATTTCAGCGGTGAGTATTTTAGGGTGGCTATTTTCAAATTGCGCCATATTTAAGTTTTGCTTAATAACATAAGCAAACTTATGAAGGGTGCATTAATTGCGGACATCAGAAGAAACATTTTGATCACTGTTCCTCTCCATAGAGGTTTAAAATTAATTTATGTGTGAAAAAGGCAGAAGATCAAGTTTTGATGCTTTAATCCCGGACAAGTCACCCGAGGTGTCAGTCTGCTCTGCAGCACCGGGACTGGATTTGGCGAAGCCGTAAACACGACGAGCTAACCGCGCAGGCGATGACCTCATCTTTTACACAGCTGACAAGTTCAAAACATTCTCGCAGGGAGTCTTGTGGGACTTTAGAAACATTTCCTCCAGTTGAAAACAATTACATCATCAGTGGCTTCATCTGTGGTGGTGAAAGGGGGCCAATGCTGAGGTACCAGGTCAGAATTGAAGAGGCCGATATAAAGAGCTTTGTTATCACGGCTACGAAAGGGTTAAACAATAACAGAATCCACTTCGTACCCATTATCGCTAAATGTTTACATCATCGTAACTCATTACAGCGTATGTATATCTGCCAAGTGAGGGATGTTTAGTTACATTAGTGAAAGTTAAACACTGTCGGCTGCACATTTGTAAAGAAGCGACAAAAAAGAACTGCATTATCAGCGACGATAACAAACTGTAAAAAAACACTAATACCACAAAACCTAATAAAGCCTCAGTTTTGGACCTTGGAGAGCGGGAGGGGTTTCCGAAGTTTACTGATAAAAATAAAAACAAATTAGATAAGGGCCTGTGGGATTAGTACACCAGCCCGGAGTTCATGCCGTCTGCACAGTCCGAACAGGAAATGGGCAGCCTCCCTCCCTCACCCTGGGACAGGAAGTCATAAAGCAGGATCAAACGCCTGGCACTGCTCACGGTCCTGCCATACGAACAGCATAATGTTATGGGAAGTCATAGACTGCACAACAGCCCAAAGCCTGCTGCATGCCCAAGTTATGAAAACTTGATCCACTGATGGTGGATGGGATTGTACAGAGCGCACATTCTGCACATGGAGCTAAACATCCTTATGGATCAGTCTGAAGTCATCTCAGCGTTACACTACTGACTACATTTACATTAAACATGGAGAGGCATGGTACCACTCTGATAAGTGGAGTGGACAGAATATGGAAAGGTCTTGCTGAGCATGTTTGAGCACTGACCTGAAACTAGTGAGTCAGACACCTCATGAGAAAAGATAAAATGGCAAAAAATCCATATAGTATTTATATGTAAAGTATTTTTTAACTAGTTAAGATGAGTATATAACAAGTAGTGGGGCGGCTGTGGTGTAGTGGAGAGCAAGGTAGTTCTCCAATCAGAGGGTCGGTGGTTCGATACCCGGCTTCGGCAGTCGATGTGTCCTTGGGCAAGACACTTAACCCCAAGTTGCCCCCGAAGGCTTGCCATCGGTGTGGACTGGATGTTGCATGAATGTTAGTTAGAGTCTGATGGTGGCACCTTGCATGGTAGCCTGTCATCAGCGTGTGAATGGGTGAATGATGTGTAATATACTACTGATTGTAAGTCGCTTTGGATAAAAGCGTCTGCTAAATGACTGTAATGTAATGTAATGTAATGTAGTCATTCACAATTAATTAGATTTTAGCAGGAAAAAAACATTGAGCAAACATCCTTTAAATCTCACCTCTCAGCTGTCATGCACTTACTGGATGTTGCTCTTTATTTGCGTTTGATCCACTCTACCGTTATGTTTAGATAATTTGGACCTCATATCCCACTGCACATAAGGTCATGCTTACATTAGGGTTAAGGACCACAGTCTAAATTAGGAAATAACAGGCGAAAAGCACTATTTGGGGGACCTCGCATTCCTTTTAAACCCTTCCTAAAGGCCTGGGAAGGATACTGTTAAAAATGATATTTCCCTCAGCCAGCAGTTGTCCACTCATTTTTCCTCTCTGTCTAACGGGCATATTCAGTGTGTGTGTGTGTGTGTGTTTATGGCTGGGGGCTTTCTCTCTTGACTCACCCGTAAACACGGTGAGATCTCTACAGGAGCGGAGCAGATGCCTCTGCAACACTCCAACATGCAAAAAAAAAATGAATGCAGGAACCCGAGAATAACAGCTGCAGTACCTCAAGCTACTGATGAAGAGCCAGCTACTGTTTCATCTGCATATGGTGTGGAGGAAACACGACCTAAACACGAACCAAACAGCTTAATAAACTCTTATCTTCAACAAAAAGCCTCATAAGAAATGATTAACACTTTTCTTTCACATATTTGTAGGAGTAGGAGCACTTTCTGGGGATTTAGGGGATAGGCAGTGCATGGAAAGACAGATATGACGGCTTACTGAGGCATACAAACTGTGATGACGCGGCTATTGGCGCGTCCTCACGATTGAGGCCGCACCGGGCATTTAGCTGACGTGCAAGATTAACCCGTAATCAAGTTTCTGCATAGTGTCTGCATATTGTTTGGGGTTTGGTGTATGATGCGATCGTGGGGCGGGTTTGTGTATGGAGTGGTAAAAAGTAGAACTGCTCACCGCCGTGGTCAGCTGTGCGATCCCTGCGGCTTCTAGGAAGCGCGCGCCCGACTGGGGACAGCTATATGGTGCGGGGCGCGTGCGAGTGACGCCGTTGCGTCTCCGCCAAATCAATTGTCTTTATTGGATTATATAATTTGTAAGTAGTGGCGGGTATAGACGCACGAATATTAATTAAGGTGTTGTAGTTTAATTCATTTAAGATACGTTTGTTTTGACCAGTTTTGGAGCATATTTTGTTGATTTGATATGTAAACACCCCTGCTGATATTTGAGGGATTGGTATGCACCAATCTCGGGTCGGCCCATATAAGGGAGCCGTGTCAGTCCCGAGGGGGAGAGGAAGCTAGAAGGCAGAAGCTAAGCCGTGCTCTCTGTATACAATCTGAAAATGTAAATAAAAGTATTTTTTGCTGCACCACTGCCTTTTGTGCTGATCCTAAGACCGCTCGACATTCTACCCCTTGACACAAACACAGATCTATAGGTACTTCAACAAAGACTGTGGGGCTCGAGGACCAGGAGCACCCTAGGAATGAGTGCACGGACACACATGCACACTCGGAGCTGTTGGCAGACAGCAGGGTTGAGGCTCATCTTTCAAAAATTATTGGAATTTTCAAAATGAATTTCAACGAACAATAAAAATGCAAACGTGACTCAAAAGCTTTTGTGACCATGATGGTCAAACCATTTGTTGTTTTTCTGCGGTCACCTGCCTTTTTTTCTGAAGATCATTAGATGTGAACCACTTCTGCTGATACAAAATGTTGTCTTTGGAACATGGCTGTTCTGCAAAGAACGGGAGAACCAGGATGTCAGTAATCCCTCTGACATACTATACTGCAAAATTCTGTGAGAAGCTTCTGGGAAAACGTTTAGAGTGAAACGCGACACAGTAGTCAGGATGCAGTGGAGAAGTGTGGTGAACGGGGAGATCACCATCCAACACAATAACCTGTTTGTTCTTGTAAAGTGTTGGACCAAGACACAGAATTCATACAAGCTTTCCAGTCACTATGTGATAGCTGACTAGGGCTGCACGATTAATTTAAATTCATTTTCAAATTGAAGGAGGCCAAATGTGTGTCAAAATAACATTTAAAATGTAATATTGTTGTGCTAGGATGAGATGTCATTTCAGCAAAAATCACACCATAATCACCTAAATATGTTTTTCAATGAAATTGAGAATAAAGATGTTAAAATGATCATTCTCTCTTATATCGCAAATCCTACCACAATATCATTCAAAATACTGGCAAGAAGAAAACGTAGCTGACCCTGACAGTCCAATTTCTCCAAAGCTCAAGCATGCTCATTTTGTGTTTACACACTTTGGATTAAAGCCACAATTCAGAATAAAACAAGAAAACACACTGCCCATAATTGTAATTCCATCTTTTCCTGGTACTGACCACTGTCCTTCCCCACCATATCTCCAATTCCTCGAAGAGACCAAACCTCAATCTGGCCCCAAAGCACATCATCCGTCCTGCATAATGAGGTGCAGAACCACTGGGCAACTACTTGCTCAATCTCAGACCCCAGTGGGCCATGTGGAAAGCATCAAAGTTCCTGCACAATCATCACGTCTAAACAAACCCGCCGAGGGGAGATCTTTAACAAAGTGGCATTTGAGTAAACGTTACAGCTTCATAACTGTCAAACCCCGATCACCAGCTTCCCTGGGGTTCAAAACAAAAGCAGCCCGGAGCCAACGTCAGCTGCAGATGGATATCCATCACATCTTACTGCTGTAGGAACCGCTCCCGTCCCCCGACTGGCCACTTTAAAGCCAGAATGGGCTCTCCATGCTGGGACACAGCGTGTTGCTGAGGCCCATTTACTTTAATATGGGCCAGAAGGCTGCCAACGACAACAAGAGGAAAAGGGATGCAGAGAGGGAGAAAGTATTCTGGTCTCACTGGGATTTTGGGGGATTAAAGAAGACAGAGTTGCATCAGGTGGTCAGAGACTTGGTTCTTTCAGGGATGTGAAATTTGATAAGGAAAGAACAAGAAGGCAGAGAGACACTGAGGGGGTGGGGGGTGGGGTCTCTGTAGAGCTGTCCAACCAGTCCACCAAGGACGAAGGAGGACAGTGTGTTCATCTCCTGCAGAGATTTAGAAGAGAAAAGTGGATTCCAGTCTCATAGTAGTCACATTACCCACTGTAAAAAACATTTTACACTTACAGTTTTGTGCGAATAAAACAAACAAGCTATAATGTGTTAATTAGCGAGCTTTAGATTTGCTGGTAGGCATATTTAGTAACCATTGGACAGAGCCAGGCTAGCCGTTTCCGCCCGTTTCCATACTTTATGCTAAGCTAAGTTAACCACTTATTGGCTAGAGCTTTACATTTGATACAGAGATAGGAGAGTGGTATTGGTCTTCTCATGTGGGTCTTTGAAATAAAGCGAACAAGACAAATGTCAAACTACGACTGTTTGTCTGTTCTCCAACCTCTAAGAAAAGGATAGGGTCTGACACTGTTTTGGTTAATGTTTGGTTTTAGGCACTAACACAATATGGTTAGGGAAAGATAGGAGACATTGTCTTTATGGTTTAAATTAAATTACTTTGTTAAGGTTAGGGGACCTTTGTTGTCATGGTTATAATAATCACCACTCGGTTACAATAAGAGAACAACCACGGTCTTGGAATAAAGAAAACAACATTGACAGGAAATTGAAAGTCAGACATTTTCTTAGCCAAACCATCCACCCGACAACCTCCATTAAGAACTCTTTGTAGCTTCATCAGAATTCTTCCTTTGCTCCTGACGGACAAGAGTCACAATTACTACGGCCGGTGAAGGGTTTAAGGACTTAGACGTTAGCAAATGTAAGGTGGGGCAAATGGTAAAATGACTGATGCTGTCTTTTTTAGTTGGGAGGCCAAGTATAAATTATATTGCAATTTAAATGATCCGATACTGCTTTATAAGATGTGTTCTATAAGTGTCATATTATAAAGAAAACCAATGAGGACAGAGCACAAACAAAGGACGCGTCTCCAGGAAGACTTCCACAAAGAGGACACTCATCCATTGACCACCCAGGGATTTCACAGACCCGAATCAATCCATGGGTTGAGCCTCTCAGTGTGCCGGCAGGCAGAGCTGAGCATGAAATGAGCTTTGCCCCTCAGAGAGTCAGACTGGGACCGTGATGAGAGGGATGAGGTGAATCTCTTTCCCCCAATGTCATCTGCTGTCTATAAATCCACCGCTTGAGAGCAGCCAGGGAATGTGTGAATGTGACGTTTATATGGGAATTAGAAGAAAAAGATGACTGCACCGCACCGAGGGAAAAAAACCCAACTGAATTACATTTGGCATGTCCCAGGATATGAAGAAAAGAATAACTGTTGTTACAGAGAGACCACAGGGTTTTAATCAAATGAAAAAGAATATATATTTTGTCGCCATTTGTTGGTCTGCTAGCAGCAGTCCCCTGCTATGAAAACTGGATAAGAGCAGATTGTTTTAAACACAGCAGGGTTACAAAGACAGCTAGAGGTTTCGGGGCGTTAACAAAAGGCCTACTTGTCATTAATAATGATCGCTCCTCTCTGTGCTCCTGTCTCAAACTGCAGAGCCTCTGCATTATTCTCTTCAAGGTTTCACAGCTACTGAGCAGCTGAAACAATAAGAGAGACACTGGGAATTTTTTTTAACAGCCGAGAGAATGGAAAACTCGAGCTCTTACTGCTGGAACGAGAGTCTCTCATCACCTCTCACGGTTTTATCTGAGCGTGGACATGGACGGCCCTTGTGTTCAAATATGACATTCTTTGTATTATCTGACCCCTCCTTTCTTTAGACTGTTTCCAATTATTTCTGAACCTTGGCTCTTCCACGAGACAAAAGGGCAGTAGTGAATGCGTGGAGAAATTCACGGTGTCTCTCTGGAGAGCATTTCATTTCTCTCGCTGTGATGAGCTCCTTTGTTCTCCCTTTAACTCCCAGCATCACATAATTGGCCACCATCTGGGGCTATGGTTCCGATTCTCCGCCTTGCTAAACGCCGCTCTCAACGTGTGCTGCACATGGATGTTTTTCGTGGTAGGAAATCCTACATCTGTTGTCAATCTTTTACACTTCCCTGAAACATTATGTAATGTTATAATGAGGAGCAATTACAAAGCAGGCTTGCCTTTGTCATCTCTGAGGTCCACTGGGGAGAAGTGCATTTGTATTCTCTGCTTGAAAAGAACAACAACAGAGAGATGGAGGGATATATGGAGTGGTGAGGGAAAAAGAGACATAGAGATATGGAGGAGGTTTAACTGAGATCATTTAGCCTTTACATTTCCACTTGCTTTGCTCTTCCTACACGGTTCACAGTTCACTCTTTATACTTGGCTGAATCAAAAGTCTGTCAAACGCCTCCGACTTGTACAGAGTCCAGCAGCGTCAGAGATTTAAACCAGTTGTGGCATCCTTTTTCTCATAACTGGTTACATTCAGAATCAGAATTTTACTGTCAAAGCTGAAACCATTATGTTTTTTTAGCCATGTTAGCAGTGTGGCTCTGTGGATGGTAATGTGGGTCAGTCGGTCGGTCTACCACGTTGGTCCAGACTGAAATATCTCAACAATGGATTGGTCTTCTTGCACAGTCATGGTTTCCAGTGGATGACGGACTTTTGTGATACCCTGACTTCACCACTTCACCACGAGGTTTGTTTGGCTTTCCATGAAAGACTCTGTCTGCTCACTATTGGATGGATTGTCATGAAAATTGGTTGAAACATTCATGGCTTCCTCAAGATTCAATTTAATGACTTTAATGACTTTATGACTTAATACTTGCCTGCTGGATTCTCATCCGCCTCATCTGTTCTTTGTGTAAAATGTATACTGTATGATTAACGTACAGTATATGATGATATGTTTTGGTCACGGTCAATGCTATTTTATTCTCGTAGAAATCAACAACATACCTTACAAACCTTGTTTCGACTGGATTAAACTGGAATGGATCTCACTCACTCACTTTCAGAAATAACCAAGCTAACAACACAGACTGAAAGCAAAACTGCAGATCAAAGTGCAGCCAACTCTTACTCACCATACAAATGCATTTAGGCTACTTGCTCTACATGATTAACATCATTCCACTGATGTTTAAGCACATGTCGACCTTCATCAGACTGTAAGGCCAGGACAGTCTAAAATGCCAACAATGTGGTTTTGCTGCTGTTGTCCCTGTATTCATTTCTATAAGAAGATGGCATTATAACAATAAATTAGAGTTCCTCATTATTGCCTTTTCCTCCCAGCCGAGAAAATCAGACTGACAGGAAAAAACCCAAGAAAAGCATTGAGCTGGATGACAAATGTTGATCAAATGCTTTGTCTTCACGCTCGCACTTTAACTAGACTCGGCAGGTCAGGGGCTTTTTCCTATTCTACCCAAAAGGAGAAAAAACAGTGGGTATCTGCGTGTTTGCATGATCTAAGAAAGCTTACAGCGTTGCGTGTCTGTATTTAGGGCATGCACATCCCAAGTGGCAGGGAGTGGATGTTTCAAGTGGGAACAAAGGCTGTCTAAGTGAGGGGATGTGACGGAGGAGCCTCTTTGTGGTAAGATGACAGGGAAAAGACTACAAATCCATCAAAAACACTGCTCTCAACTCCAATGATCAAGGATCGTCTGATGAGGAAGTCTGCTTAATTGGAACTCATCAATAAAATAAGGCTATGAGGGATGAGCCTCATTAAAAAATATATTGTGAAACTATAGGGAACATAAAGCATGAAATAAGTGGGTTTATGAGGGAAAAGAGCAATGAGGTCTTGCACAATCTTTTGTAATGAACAAAAACACACTGCATCCAGCTACAACCCCCACCCCAACACACACACACACACACACACACACACACACACACACACACACACACACACTCATACACAAACACAAAGGAGACACCAGCTAATAAACACCAGGTAATGTAGCAGACTGAAGTTATTGATATCATTTACAATGTATTAACCCAGCACCCATTTGTGTGTGTATGTGAGTCGGTGTGTCCCCAGGGGGAACTGAACACACACAGCAGAGCCCCATCTGTTAATGTTATTGACAGCTATGTGTGTATTGTGGTGTGTGTGTGTGTGTGTGTGTGTGTGTGTGTGTGTGTGTGTGTGTGTGTGTGTGTGTGTGTGTGTGTGTGTGTGTGTGTGTGTGTGTGTGTGTGTGGCCGCAGGGGGTGTGTAGGATGGAAACATGACAGATCACCACCCCTAAATGACAGGGGGGACGCAGAAAGAAAATAAATGACACCATCTATTAGACACTCATTTATATTAATACCTACACACTGAAGCATGAACACACAAATACCACATGAAATACCACCATCCTGTGTGCCCCAGAGGCAAGACATTTTCAACAGAAAATACAAAGAAAAAAAAAACGGTCAGAGGGGAGACCTGGGCATTTTCCATGAAAAGCGAAAGAAAAACAAAAAAGTAATTTAGTTCCCATTAGTGTTAATTCTATGCTGCACTGCTATGGTTTTATTAAGACTATCAAATATAAAGAATCCAAGATAGCTTTATTTCTAACTGCCTCTTTACAAATACTTTTACGGCTTTTCTAATGCACTTATATAACTTATCACTTATAACTGCACTTTCTTCACGGTTTATACATACTGTACAGATTACTAAATGCACTCACCAGGCCTTATTACATTCTCATGACAGCCTGATGTTGGCATGATGTTTGATTGAGTGCTTAGAGAGATTAGATCAGAGTTTGAGGCCTGCACTTTCTCCACCGACTGAGTGCCACTGGTCTACAGGCTTCACCGCTAATTATCTAGATAGCCAGCCCGCTATTAGCCCAAACAACGGCGCGTTCACCGATAAACCCGTCACGTAGCATGTAAATGTCAAACTTTGCCTCTAATGCCTCGTGTGGAGGAAAGCGCTCCGACTCTTAAGTGGGAATGAGAGTGCAGCTAGATGCTTGCCCTCAAACTTTACAACCCCTCTGCACCCGTACTTTTACAGTAACTCCTGGCTAATGCGTGCACCCCCTGTCCAGCTCCTCGGCTTTGGTGAGGGGGCTAAGAGCTGCCGGGAACAAATCGCCCAACTTCTCTGGCTCACATCATCTCCGGGAAGTTGTACAAAACTATCAGGTTACTGCGTACCGAGGCCCAGTAACAGTGCTGCGATGGGGGGGGGTTGACCTCACCCCAGAAAATAAAATAAAAACAAACCCCAGCGTCATGCGGAGGAGGGTGCACGAATGATGGGAGGAGAAGGGGAAAAGAGGGGGGTCAAGAGGTTGGGGTGGTGTCCCTTTTGCTGGGGACATCACTGGAGATGGTACATGACTCATAAGGAATAATTGGAGCAACGTTAAGAAAAGGACACTGCAGAGAACATGCAGTTCCTACATAAACACACAGTAAGTATATGCTGTGAGGAGGACCTTCAGTACAGCACCATGCGGTTTTGGCCCTGATCTCTTAAGTGATAGACTCACAACAATATGGATAGGAGCAATGTGCTGGTTTCTACAAGACAAAAGATCAGAAGACAAGAAAGAAATTGATACTGAAGAAAACTCAAAAACATGATGATTCTCAGTCAGGTTCTGTGCTTAGATGACCACTTTCTTCTACTTACAGTGGATCCCCCATTATCTCTTTCTCTCTCTTCCTCAACAGTGCGACAGACTTAACGACTAAGATTGCTGGTTGGTGTGTGAAAGACAACACACTCTTCCCCTGATAAGACAGGTGATAAGAGCCCATAGAGGTGAGCCCAGGGGAGGCTGGGACTCGGCCCACGAGGGCCGGATAACCAGATGAAAGCATGGCCGAGGCTGGGTGATATGACGCGTCCCTGCCACACAAAGCACCAGGGCAGTTAACCTAAACAGTTACATAACCGGCCCTCTGAAGACAAGTATTGCAAGCTACAGCCGACACATGAGGGTCACTTGGGAGAGATGCACGGCGCACGAGGCAGAGCAGGAGATTGTCTGCACTTTCCACCTGTAACCAGTTCAAGTCCGACCTGTTTTGTGTTCCCTTAAAGACAGACTGAACTAAATCCCGGCAGCAAGAGATTTATGAAGCATCACACTGGCAATGAAATCAGAAATAATATAATCAAAGTCTCCGATTGTAATTGAAGTCACTCTGGTCGTCCATAAAAAGATTGTTTAGCCAGAGGACAATCAAAGGTTACAGAGCAAAAACATCATGGACATGTCGAGAAAAAAAAAAGAAAAAAACACACCAGGGGCAGCCCTTCTCTTAAACTGGAAACATCTGGGAGCTGATACTGATCAATTTTGCAAATCGCCTGCTCGGGGACATTTCAGTATCCATTTGTGTTGTCAGTTTGAGAGACAGGGGGAGAGGAACCCCGCGTTGTTGCCATTTAATGGAGGATTAGCAACATGACCTTAGAGATCAGAGGTTATCTGCTGGGGGAATGACTGTTGGGTGAAGGGCTGGAAATAAATGGTGGTATTTTTCCCCTGTGGACAAGCAACTCAATCAAGCTAACATGAGTGTGCTACTGTCGGCTTTCTCTACGCTGTGTTTGTGGCTGTGTGTGTGAATTTGCTCACTCCTGCGCATGAAGGCATAAGGTTTAACAGAAAACACTGCATCAAAAATTTTACAGGTCTAATTGTCACTATCAAAATAAAACCTCTGGCCTGAAGTGTAACATCCTCTGATGACAGAATGACAGAGTATCAAAGTGAAGTAATAGCAGGGGAAAAAAGAAAAGAAAAGAAAACTTCCAGCCCAATATGCCCTTTTACGGTCTGTCAGTATTCCACAAGCTTGTTAAATAAATCAGAGGGTCTCCAGAGAGGAAAGCAAAACATTGAGGGCTCCTTCTAAACTCGGCTTCACCAGGAAAGCAAACAGCTCGGGTCCAAGTGAAAGTTTCTCTAGGTATGCACTCTGGACTGTGGAGTGGACTGATGTCCCTCTGGCTAATGCTTTTGCAAAATGTACAATACTTAGGTTCCCTGGCTGCCATACATGACATTAGGCATCTGTGTAATGTGTTGAAACATCACTCAAAACAGAAACACGGTGCAGTCAGATAAAATAAAATACTCACTCAGACTTCATCGTGGTTAAGTGGCAATAAACCCTGAGAATTCAAACTAAAAATGTTATGGTTTATTATGGTACAGTTGGCCCTGATCTCTTGAGTAATAGACTTTCAAATAGTTGGATACAATAATTAATGATTATTAGCATTTTCTAATAATCTGTTGATTAGTATCTCAATGTATCGATTATTGTTTTGTCTATAAATGTCAGGAAATACTGAAAAATGCCTGCTATAATGTCCATTTACATATGGTGATCTCAACAAATGTTCAGCCAACAGTTCAGCCAACAGCCAAAGCAAATAATCAAATTTACACATTTATGAAACTGGAACCAAATAATAATAAATATTTTTGCTTCAAAATGACAGTTATTCGACAATCAAAATAGTTGTCAACACATTTGTCCCTCGATCAACTAATTAATCAATTAACTAATTGTTACACCTATACAGAGCTGATACAATCAGCGGAGACAGTCTCTCTATAAAACATTGTCCACTTCTTTCTCTACCCCCTCTATGATGCACACTTACCACCGTTCCCACCCTCTCAGACTCTGGGATAGAACATAGCCTTCTACCTCTATTTCTATCCCCCATCTCTATTTTCCTCTCACCACAGCCAGCCAGAGAACATGTGGAGTATTTATTTTTTTGTTTTTTTGGCTGGAAGTGGATGTTCCCAGCAGCGGCAGCAGCAGCGTTTGTCTCTCTGACTGGCAGTCATACCAGAAAGGGTGGGTTTTACTGTCATATAAGATGTACCTCAAGTGGAGAAATGGGATAGGCCACTTTAACAGAGGAAGGGGAATCAAATAGTATATGACTCATCTATATGATTCTACTTGAAAAATTAGAGTTAGAACGGGTTAAAACAGAGCAAACTCACTCAACATTTAATAGCGATGAAGTTCTTTTTCTGCCAATTACTCTACACACACAGACAAGGAAGAAAATGTGCACACATACATGCATGTGCACAATTACTTTTTTAATCCTCTTATAGGTCAGCCAATCGTTCATCAGGAGTCAACCCCTGACCCAATTAACCCAATCAAACAGGCAAGGCCAGGTTTAACTATTTTCTACCACACTGGTAGAACTGGTAGTCATTTGTATATGTCCATTGTTTCCATACAGTAGGTGTCTCACTTTAGAAACATTCAAGTTCATAAAAATAAGAAATCCAACGTTTAGATGCAAGCTGAGCAAAAAAAGTATGCCTGTGTGGTGCACGCTCACTCTCATCCCCATTTGCTCTTCATAGGCAATCAAAGACAACACAAATCATCACACTGAATGAGAAAAGCATGCAAAGTGGTGGTGCCAAACAGGAAATGCTACAAGAAATATGTTTTGGGTGTTTTTTTCATCCCCCAAAGGTCTGAGGAGAAACAACATACCCACCAAAGAACATAAGATTCATAAGATATTTTTGAGACGGGTCCTTTCCTTTAAAATGCAACACTATGTGAATGATTCATGTCTGCCCCACTTTTCTCTCTATGTTAGACAGACGATTTGTATTCCCTGTGCTGCTTGTCACTGATACTGCTTTTACCTGTGACTACAAATGTAACTCCACGCGAGGCAGCAACAAACAAATCTTGAAAAGTTTTTAACAGATTTATAACTTCTGTCAAGTTTGGAGAGTTGAAGTATCAGAGGCAGGTTCATAAATAACCTGCTTGAAGCTCACCTCTGGCTTTGGCACCACTTGAGAAAAACACGAGGACACTAACTGATGATAAGAGCTACTGAAACTCCTCACAGTTGACCTGAATTCACCAAGCGAGGCTCTGCCAGTTTGCAGAGGAGGAAAATGGGCCGAACTGCGGGGAAAATGACAGAAGTCAAGCCACACTTGACCAAACAGATTTTTCCAAAGAAGTTCTGGAAAAATGGAAACATGACTCCTCTGCTTATGCACAACTTAAACAACGGCGCATGAGTGGAGAGCAGCGTTCTGCCTTACTACCAAGTAAACCACAGATTCCACTGTGTAGGCAGGATCCACTTAACAAGACTGAAAGGACATTTTTATAGGAACGTTTCTCACAACAAGGCAGGGAAACCCCCTAAATAAACTCACGTTCAGACTATTAATCCAACCAGCGTCATTAGAGGCCACAAAGACAAAACCGCTTCATTGTGCGTCAAGGCTAGACGGCAAATTAAAATTAGTCACATTCAGGGAAACGTCCCCCAGGAGGACAGAGACATCTCTATTTGAGTGCTGGTTGTTTTCTGCTGTCCTCTTACCTGGACTTGTCCTTTGCCCATGATCTTGTCCACGATCTCGTTGTCGTCCTTGTTGAGCATGCTCTTGTCGTAACAGTTCTCGTAGCACAGGATCCGCAGGTACTGGGAGCCCTCCAGCTCGATCTCAAACTCCTATTCGACCACACAGGCACAGAAAAGAGAGATTAAGATATTTGCTATAGCGTAGCGACAAAAATGCTGCAATACACGGTAAGAGGAGGGTGACTGACTTCGTTCCACTGGGGCTCTGCGGTGTCTCTGTAGACTCGGGTCTTGGCCTTGCTGACAAAGTATCCATACGAGTCCACTTCAAGGGTGCAGTATAGATCTAGGAGGAAACACAGATCCATCAAGAACACTGAAAAACACTGGATAAACATTTAGTTCTCTTGACTGCTTCCACATCACTGTGACATGACACGTGCGTAATTTTATAAGACATCATGATATCTGTATCTAGGGAACAGATACATTGTAACACTGTGGAGTCAAAGGACAGGTCTGTTAATCCCATTGTCATCATCTTGCAGCAAAAGTGCTGCTATTAAATAGTTATTACAGCCATTAAGACTTCTGGTGGACAATGACGTCACCTTATGGAGATAATGTCTTTTCATTAAAGGTGAGCATAATTACAAGCAAAAATATTGTCCTGTTAATTAGTTTTATATACACTTTAGCCATGTATTAATATTGTGCAATACTCAAGTAAAGCAACAAAAAATATTGTGGAACGTACCAATTATTTTTGATTGATTCATTAATTCATTGTTCTACAAAATGTCAGCAAATACCCCTTATAAAACCTTAATTGATTATTTTTCAAAGTGAATCATCGTTTCAGCTCTATACTCATGTATCATATATATATTCACCATCTAAAGAACGGCACATTCCGTCGAATAAAGGTACTTGTGTGCTGCCAAAAGCTGCAACGATATTTGCAGCTTTCACTTTGTAGCATATACGCATCTCCATCAAAAGTTCAGCAGCAGTCAAAACCATCTCAGCCAAATATAAATATAAACAGACACAATTCCTCTTTCAAAAGTGTCATTCACAAGTGGAAATGTTTGAAAGTAAAAACCTCTAAAGAAGGTTTTTTTCACCATGAAGTTAGGCGAGTGTCTAATTCTGGTATCAGATTAATGAATGTGCACTTAAAAGGTTACGTTCCATCAGAGTGAAAAAGCCCTTTAAATTGTCGATATGTTGACAGACATCAATCTCCTGCCTGTGTACACACTCTCCCGCTACATCCTCATACCACAGCGTACCGACGCTCCCCTCCAACCCCCGGGATCAGCTCGCACTCAATTCTTACACGGAGCAATTAAGTCTGTTAATGTGTTTCTTTAAATGCTGCTGTAGCGGTTTCCTGCAGACCTCGCTGCCGGCTGTCTGTTAAGTGTCAATAGTACGTCCCGCAGCCTGGACCCGGTCCCTGGGGTTAGCCCCCATCTGACAGCATGATGGATGGATGTACTGCCCGACCTTTCACCACGAGAGTCCCGAGATAGGGAGGGGGGGTGCGAGGGTGCTGGTTGAATCTCATTTACATGTAAAACACTGAGGAATATGTTTACACGACAACATCTTAAACAACAGCCTGACCTGTGCTTTGTTTAACGTTATGGATAGATACCAAGCAAACCCCCTGGGTGAGCTAGGCCATATAACTACCACTAACGGGTCTATACAGTGTGATGGAATCCCATCTGGTTTCATTCCTCCTTTGTTTGTTGTCTCAGCATCCTGAAAGGCTCTGGCATCATTACTCCCAACGAGGAAGAGATTAGGGCCGGTGGTATGAGGGAAGTTCGGCGGAGAGGAATTCGGTGGGACCATCTGGGGGATATTTATGAAAATGAAGCAGTTATCAGATGCTTCCGCCAGATACGGAAGCATAACCGCTCCAAGGCCGTCACCTCTGCTCAGACCTTACTGAAATACACAAGCTACCTGTCAGAGTCTGCTGCAGCGTAGAGATGGAATGTCATTTTTGAAGGTTAAAAACAATACTGAAGCACACAGATGCAATTCAGTTCGGCACTTTTTTTTATGACTACAAAAAAAGCTGTTGGTTGTGTTTGAGGGCATTTCTTTGAGGCACTGCTGTGATCTAAACTGCTGTTTTTCATCTAGCCTGCAAATGGAGGAGAGTGCATTCATAGTCCTGAGCAGCTCCCACTTTTTCTATGGAAGTAGATTTCCTCTCCATCTGAAATGGGTTTATGTGCCCTGGACCTAAAATTCAAACAAGGCCAGCATATCCAGAGAGGTATTTATGTCTCCTCACAGCAGATCCAGGAGGGCTACCAAGAAGTAGGACGGACTCCAAGAGGCCTGGAACTCCATACGTTTTTTATTTTTCTGGCAGGTCACCACCAGGAGTACGAGGGGGGGTAAATTGGTCAGCATGGGGTCTCTGACCCCCAAAAGCACGGGTTAATGAATACCATCCTCTTCCATCTCAATTAACTTGTAGGGACTGGTGCCCTTGTGGTGCGAGTGTGTTTTTATACAGGAGGCTAATCTTTGCCCGAGGCTGTGCTGAACGCTGGGTCAGACTGCGGGTTCACAGAATCAGGAGACAAGTGATAATCAGTTAAACTAATCAGAGTCTCCACAGCCACCTTGAGCTGTGTGCCTGTGTGCTTTGCTCGAAGGGGTTCAGGAGAACGAAATGAGGAGGGGAGAGGCATAATCGAATTGTTTTTCATAGAATCCAGAAGGAGAAAACGAATAACAGCATAGCGAACAATGAATGGGAATGTGTGCAGCCATGGCTGGATTTGATTACACGCAGAAAATCACAAGAGTCATGAGAAAATGTGAACACTTACAGCAGTGCTTTGCCCTTCATTTTTATGGGAACAGTGGCGAGTGACGAAAACTTTGGTTCTGATTCAAGAGCAAAAAAGCTCTGTTATATAACTTTCTTTGTCCTGTAGCAACTGCACTATTATTACATTATTAGTTACATATATCAAATGTGAATTGCGTTTAAATCTCTTCGGGGGCTGTTGGACAAGCTCAAAAAACTATCTGCAGATTGCTGAAGCTGTTATCACTTTAAATGCCTTCTTGATTTTTTTTTTTTTTTGTTGCAGTTCAATTCGGATTCGTGGCACGGGTTCCAGCAGCTTCTGAATACATATGGAGGAATATGGATGTCACTTGTTGACACTCCCCTTCATACTTAAAAATAAATCTAGAACAAAGTGAACATGTTTTCCACAGATTTTTTTCAGAGTTTTTGGGAGATACTCGACTCCCATCTCCTTCTGTCTGTGACCCAGTTTGACTACTTCGCCCTGGGCTGAATTTCAAGCCCTTTCCCACTGGTGGTGTGGGGTGGTGGGAGGGGGGATTGTTGTGACATAAATAACACAGCTCCAGTAAGATATTCTGGTACATGCCTATGTGATTCTGAACACATAATAACAATAAATAATGAACCACTGACTGACCGCTTTTACAAGTCATTACACATTTAAATTCTGATATGATAATAATAACCACATGCATCAACCGGGAGTGCATACTGTACACACACTATTATGCACAAGAGCAGCAAATTCTCTCAAAGTTCTTGTACAGAACGCATGGCAGGGTAAATTAAACACAATGAGAAATGTCAAAAGCAGAAACAATGAAGGAGATTTCAGCGATACAACTGAGACCACATCAAACACACGCTGATTTACACAACAACATCTACATTAAAAGGCAAATTTGATCCCATCATTACGCTACATCTGGAGGAAATGGTGTAATTTTAGTAATTTGTGGTATTTGTGGGGGGATTACAGAGGCAGCAGAATCTCTATTTTGAAGACAATTTCTCCCATCAGCTTTATGAGGACAGAGTTGTTTGAAAAAATACGGATATGCGGAAAATGCTGCCAGCGTTGGACGGGTTTCATAATCAGGACTCTACGGTGATATTAAAAAATATTACAAACATCCATCTATCTCCGAAAGGTCTAAAAACAACAAGCTGCTGACACAACTGTCTCATAACTGTAACCGTCAATGCAATTAGAGGTCAGGTTTTTAATAAGAAATGTTTTAAGGACACCGAAGACGAGATATTTGTCAAAATACGGTGTTTGATCTCGATAAGACTTTACAAGAATTTATCACTATTTTCAACCATACGACACAAGGCTGACATAACTAATAAAACAAAACAATTGAACAAATAATCAGAACAGTTAAAATGTAGTAAGTGGTTAAAAGTAAAAAGTTTATATTCATAAAATGTATAAATTGCATGATGAAAGTGTCAGTAAACTCCTTACAGTTTGCATTAAATGTTGAACTAATGATGAACAGCTGTGGTGGTGAATAAAACGTCGGGTAAACTTGCTTGTTTCAGCATCATGGCCGCAGTCAGTATACTCCCACGAATATAAACACTTAAGCACCCACACAACAAATTCCTAACCTAAAAACACAGGTGCACTGTGGGTGCAGCGGCAGCAGCATGTGACTCTATAGCAGAGCAATGATTTGAGCACAGCTGAATAAGAGAACGGAGGGAGATGTAGAGCTGTGTTGAAGCATAAATTTGAATTCATTATTGCAAGTCTGACTCAACGAAACAATATTGTCTTCTTTCCTCTTAACGGATTTAAACGGTTGATTCTAAAGCTCTGGCTGAACACAATAATAACACTTGTTTACCCATCGGATAATAATTTCATTAAATACTATGGGATGTCCATGCTATCTGAATGCCTCTGTCATGTCATCAGTCGATCAATCGACACTTTTGCTGGATTGATTGTAGAGGAGGGTTTGTTTGTTTTCTTCACCTGGTGTGAGTGGGTGGTGTGAGTGATCCAAGGATTTTAACATGTATAAATTCTGCATAAAACCCCAACGAGATGGATGGACATCCCCTACCCCACAGTACCTTCATGCCCCACCCTGCCTCTATACGCTTCACTCGACACGCTGACATCAAACTGTATCTGTGGAACTACCAAACATCCACATACACACAAACACACTTTCTTCATTTTAAACCCCCTCAGCTTCATCGAGGATCAAACAGGCTTTCAGAGGAGAGAGCTTTCCAATCCATTACCCGGAGAAATTTTAGCAGGCCAGCTTTTCATATTCTAAAGGCTGTCATGGCAACAGAGGAAATCACATTGCTTCATCTCTGTCTCTTTTCCAGATATTTGAACTGGTGCACCGGGGCATAAAAAAGTACCGCAGCGGCAGCAGCTGTCCACTACTGACACGTCTGCACGGTCCTGCCAACATCACAGTCGGCTGATGATAACACACACACACACACACACACACACACACACACACACACACACACACACACACACACACACACACACACACACACACACACACACACACACACACACACACACACACACACACACACTTTGTTATACAAAGGAGCATTTGTGTGTGAGGTATGCGATATCAAAGACAACTGGCATTCATTTTGCCAGCAGTTCAGTTTCAAAATGATCTCTCTCTTCCTTTTTGTGTGCCTCAAGTGTTTTTATGATGTCTGCTAAAATGAAAACGACCGCAGGAATTCCACTGTGGCCCTCACTGCTCCTCTGAGACTCTCTGTTTCTCTCCCTCCTATCATCTATGCTCTGATACTCCATCCATCCATCCATCCATCTGGCCGTGTCTGCGTTGGGCCGTGGCATGACTGACACTGCATGTGCAGACTGCAGTGATGGACTGGATCATGTGTTTCGTTGGCGGACGCGTTTCTGCACAGCAGCTATGTGTGAGGGGGGATGCTGAGCCAGAGTGTGCGCACAAATGTGGTGCAAAAAAAAAAATAAGACAAGAAAAATGCAGTTTCTGGCTGACTTACTGGCTGACTCCTTGAATCCTTTGGCTGAGTGGACGATCACATGCAGAAAGCCGTACAGGCCAGGAGTCTCCTCATCTGGAAAACAAGCACACAGAGCAGAGAGATCCACGTGTTAATATGGTGTCATGCTGTATCTGAAAAGTCATTCAGAGCCAGAGTTTGTGTACAAAAAGGCAGTTGGCCACTGAACACTACTGTATCATATCATTCACAATAGAAACACTATTCAGGTAGGAAATACATGTCCTGTATCATCGTCTGTTACCATGACGGTGTAACATCACCTACTGCAGGCGTTAAAAGAACTTCATAACAAAGCATTCCCTCTTTATTTCTGTCCACCAATACAAATAATATATATTTTTTGGTAACATTTCTGTAGATGAAACCTGCCCATGTATGCAGCAGAACATGCAGCCTTATATGACCATTTTGGATGGTACTTTTTGGCTAATAATCAAATCTAAAAAACTCCTAAGAACACGTAGGATTCGTGCACTCAAGAGATTTTGCTGAATCCTACTCGACACCAACTTTACTTTACTTTTCACATTGGCAACTTTTAAATACGGATAATAAACATATAATTGCTCAGTGGGAGGCGTGTGTGCTTTTCATTCATTTCAGGTTGGGTGGTCCGAACTGTGCATAAACTTATCATTATCAACTTCCAATAAGGGTTCTCATCCTTTCCGACACAAAGTTACCAATTTCTGTTATCATATATGAACGTTTGTCGTCAGATCAGTATCAGGCTTTACATCAACAAGCACAGTCTTCTGCCATAACAACTGAGCTGGCTGCCGAGTGGAGGTTAGTAGGAGGAACCTTGCTTTGGTTGAGGCCTGTGAAGCCTGGTAAATAAACCAATATGGAAGGGCGGCAGGACTGTTTAGAGCTGCACTGTAGGCGGCTGAGAGGACGGCAGTCAAAATGAGAGAGTGTGTGTGTGTGTTGTATATAAGCGACAGGGGAGTTTCAGGGGGAGAAGGTTCAAAGGTTCAGCTTCGAGTTGGCCTATGTGCTGCTTAGAGCAAATTCAGATCTGTTTCTGTCAATTATAATCAAACTTGAGCAATAAACTTTGAAAATCTATTAAGTAATATGTGATAATTAATAACAATATGGATAAAAGAGTCAAATAAAAGTGCGAGTGTTTGATGGTCTTTCCCACACCATCCATCATCATAGTTCCAAGAAACATTCCTTCACCAGCTGGTCTCCATTTAAATCCCTACTGTGCTCCCTGCCTCACATGTCACTGAGGTGTGTGTTTATGTTTGCTTTACAATGAGGAGTGTTTCAAAAGTTTGGGGCATGACGTGGGGCCTGAGCTCGGTTTTAACACAGGGACATCACCTTCTTGCCAGAAGAAGGAAAATATTTAATCGACCTGAAGAAAAATGACAGACCTGTGACGTAGCAGAAAGGTGAGGGTTTAGTCAAGTCAGCAGAGCGAGTTAACGTGTGAGTAAAAACCTCCACCAGGGTTAGGGGAGAGCTTTCTTATAGATATCCTGCTTAAAGGTCTGTTTTTATTGTAATGTTAGACGATTGTAATTGTAATATTATTTTAATTTGCCTTCTGATTGTGGAGTCAGAGTGTAAATGCCTTGATGCGATGGGTGTGTGTAACCGACTGGGGTCAGCTGAATGAATGAACAGTTGGTTTAACACAGCCTCATAAACCTTAGTTCACACACACGTCAGAAAACAGGTGAAACATTGGTTTAATTAAACTAAATGGAGGGTTTAAGCTTTAAACTAGAGGACTACGGTGTAATCGGTTCAGTCGATAGATGCTGATAGGACGTTTTACAAACCATCACCATCAGCAGAACTGGGCTCCTATAGAGGCAGATGGCTGCGCAGCCGCTATGTGTCAAGTGGAGGCATACATCACCGTTTTGCATGGAGGCTTCGTACACTTAATGAAGACAACTTTTGCTGAAAATATATGTGACTGATGTGATAAAAATTGAACTTGTACTTTGAGACGGGGAGAGCGCTGACTCCAGACATAAATACAAGACAGACTTAAATTACGTTTGAGATATTTATTATTTGGATTATTTATTCAGAAAGTAGTCCACTTCATGAAAAAACCTTCAATGCATTATTCTGAACGTAAATCCTTGGAGTCCCGGGAACAGCTGATTTTACAACAAGCTGTCAAGTCATATCTGACCCGTTTTCAGTTTATTTCTCCCTAAAGTCCCCAAATGTCTTAAATATATTTCGCAACACTATAAGCTCTTGTTTAGTATCTGCCAAGTATTGGCTATTGGCTTTTTCCTGTTCCAAGCCATCGACTTTAAAAATCCACTATTGGTCAACCTTTAGTTTTTATTACTTATAACCAGAAGCATATACATGTTAATACATTATAAATGTATATAAAAGCACAGACTGTCGGGTCCTTACCTGGAAGTGATTTGTTTAACATTGGCAGTTTATTTTGAATAATTAAAGACGGAAGCAGGTAATTAACATTAACACAAAATCAGTCACAGTACTTTACTGACTATTGACTTGTTTCCAAGCAATTTAACCAGAATGCTAAATTCATTCAAGGCTAACTTGCACAGAGATACCAGTGTATAAGAAGCAAACACAGGTCTCTTTTTCTGTTCAAAGCGAGAAAGATTTAAACAGCGTGCCCTTTAGTGTTTTGCAAACCCTTTTTCAGCTCTGTGGCTATACGTGTGTATTGTGCGTGCATGTGAAAGCAGAGACCCTCATGCCATTTTTTGGTGATCAGAGTAGGTCGACCAGATGGCTTTAATGTCACCACCAGCCTCTGAAAGTGGTGCAATGTGGAGATCTGGAGCAAAAACAAACATATAGGAGCTGAGAGCGCAGGCCACCGCCGGCACACTGCGTGGCATTGACTGCTAAGAGCTAGATGAGAAACATATTGTAACCTAGATTCTCTCCTGCAAGGCCCCCCTCTCTCATTATGTGGCTGCTTTTTTTGTGCTGAGATTGTAATAGGCCCTTTTGTGTGAATTTAAACTCAAAGCAGAGAGGAGAGGAAGGAGCGTTTGGTGACTGTGTGTTTGTGGTTGCGGCTAAAAAGGAGAAAGCAATAGAAACATACAGAGTATCCAGGCATTAAGAGGACAAGAATAAAGAAGAGATTGTGTGCGTGTGTTTCTTACCGTCTTTGTTACTTGTGACAGGAATGTTGTGGACAGTTCGGAGTTTGAAACAGGAGCTGGTCAGGACCTGGAGCTCCACAGAACTTAACACACACGTCTGGAGGTCTGACAAACACACAGCGACCACAAGGCTACGGTCAAACTTTCCATTTTCTGAGGTACAGTGAGTAAAGACTGGTTTTAAACTGCTTCAAGATGAGGCACACAGTGTTTTCTAATAACATAAAGGGCTTTTAGGAAAATTCAAGGCCAGTGTTACCTTTCTTTTGGAGTTTCTGGATGCTTTCCCTCCACTCTGACCTCTCGTAATCGGAGGAGATGAGGAACTGGTAGCTCTGGAAATAACAGAAAATGTTAAACACATCAAGAACCTGCACTGCAATCATTATTGAAAGAAACTGTTGCAGATTTATTTTATTTTTTTATAGATAGAAGAAGTGGAAATGCATATCAAAATCACTAAAAGCCAAGATGTGAAATTATGATTTTTATTTTGGAAACCTTAATCATAGGACTGTTTTGAAAGGGACATGTCTCCCCCTAGTGGTGATACTTGAGTGTTACAGCTACATGGTTGCAGAGGGTGACAGGATTGGACGAACACATTACCTTTCCGTGTATGTTGTGGATGCGGAAGGGGATGGTGGGAGAGTGCAGGAGCAGCCACGACTCCTGCTCGTTCATCTTCTTTCTCAGACGCTCCACGCGACTCTGACCCTTTGGTGCTTTCTAAACACACACACACAAACAAGCAAAAAGACATATAGAATCTCCTTTAGTCCTGAAACTGATAAATGGGGTGGAGAGGGAGAAACATCCATCAAGTCAAATACTAAACATTGCCGTACCGGCTCTAAAACAGAGCTTTTCAAGTTGAGTCCAGTTGTCAGGTAAAGATACTGCACGAGATGAATGAGTCCAACTCTGTCAAAACTCAAATCTTATCAGCAATCATGATGATACAGATATAAGTGACTCACACTTTCTGTGAATACCGCCATCTACCAATGTCTGTCACAAATAAACATCCACAAAGCCCCTTAGAAATCATAGATTAAAACATGCGCCGTATAAATCCAGAAGTTTTCCTCACTATCAGCGTAATCCAGTGATAGCTGTCTGTACATTCATAGGGACACTGCAAACAGGAACTGCTAGTTGATAGTTCAGCATACTTTTAATAGTGCCAATATGCAAAAATGCTAACAAATATAACCTTAAAAAAACGGGCTTTGGTTAACCATAGCTAACTAACTGATGGCAGCGACATACTTCCTGTTAACATCCCCCATAATGACGTTTTTTTGACTGTTGGTAAAAATGAAAAAGAAAAGACAATCTGTAGATGGAGAATATTTGGTTTCATTTTGTCACAAACATACAGAATGAAACATTTGTTATCATTTGTGAAATTAGCTATTTCTATTTTAATTTGATATTTGACTTTATCACTTTGACTTCACTGTTGGTTTTGTCTCCTGAGGTTTATCAACATCTCTATGCACGTTACTTTTACTCCACCCTCCATTATCTTGAATCATAATAGGAGACCGAAAAAGGATTGTAATATGAATTGAATTTTGGTGCATCCACGACTGTGGATTGCTGGATGCTGGATGTTAAAAAACGTATTGAAATGAAATGAAACTTGAAGTTGTAATCCAACAGGAACAATTTAAAATAAAATGACTAAGTAGTACACCGAATACAAAACAGCACATTCTGAGATAAAACTACAGTGTTGGTATGTCTTGTTGACACACCATTTTATTTAACGATTACAATTAGAACTAAACATTTTATGACTATGGTGACATTACTCTTATCAGCATGGTGTTGATTTAACGACCTATTTTCGTCCTATTTTTCCAATAAAAAGACTTTGGGTAAGCCCCTGAAAATGAGCGCCAAGCAGTGAGAGTCCTTTTATATAACTCAAGGATCTGGGCTTCTAGTTGCTATCAAATGAAAACAAATACACACATCCTCCCTGCCCTCGCCAGGAAGCTGTGAGTCAGAGCCTGGATACAATCAGCTGAACCTCTCACTGCTCCTCTGACTCTAAATACCAGCCGTGGTCACTCGCTGTGCCCACGGTGGGCGAGTTTAGCGCTGTGAGTGGGGAATAACAGGAACTCTCTGCTCCTGAAGCATTCAGTGTGTCTCAGTCAGGGACTTGGAGCTGTTGGAGGTTTATATAGCATCTTTTTTTCTTAAATTCTGCCACTTACTGAATGTTTCAGCCATAGAAATATAACTGACATTACTTTTCATATCAACATAGAAGGATGATCTGAGAGGATCCAGTTTTATGTGTACCGTTGCCGTTGAAAAGTGAAGTGAAAAGGCTAACTCATTTTATTTTTATGGTCGATGCACAGTGATGAGCGCCATTTCCTTCCAACCTCGTCAATGACCACGGCAAACAGTTCAATGTCTTTTTTTACTCTCATTCTACTTTTATGGTTTCCGCACTGATAGGAACAGACAGAGAGGCCGATTCTGTGGCAAACATTTGCCAGCACAAATGTGACGCAGCACTTCTGTCATGATTTGGAGATTTTCCTTAACATAGAAAGGGTTGGTTAAACATTTTTCCCCAGTTTGAAGATCTATCTTATACAAATTTTGGGATGTCACTCCTTTTGCATCGGTTACTAGAGTTTCGCCACATGGCACATTGGACCTTACCTCGACCCTGTCCAAGACAAACAAAGGTGTGGGGCAACAACTTCTGATTTAAAAGGAAGGTGCAGTGCTTCCAGTAAGGAATCACTGATATGTGGGAGTCTTCCATGGAAAAAAATAAATAAATAGATTGCTATCAAAGAGAACTCATTAGTCTTCACTTCCCTCCTGAGTCACTTGTATGTGTTTGTGCTTCTTAGAACAATAGGAACCCAGCTAATGACTCATTTTAAGGAACCCTGGAAGGTCCCGCCAAGAGATGATGAAAATAATAAATAAATTAAAATCCACATGTAAAAAACAGGATTACCTTCTCCTTCTGTATCTCACTCTTTAAGACTGAGATCTTGATCTTCATCTCCTCGATCTCGTACTCGGGGAGGACCTGGATACTGGGGCACGAGTCCGAGTCGTCCAGGGTCTGGAAAGTCAAGTCCGCCAGAGGGATGTACCACTTGCACTCATACTGCTGATGGCGACTGCAGATGGACAGATGAGGGATTATAGGAGACATGAAACACAATAAATAAAGGAATTGTACAATAAATCAACAAATCAGAGGAGGAGACCAAAAGCTGTAGCTGTTCTGTGAGATCTACAGAACAAAGGCAGTCTGCAAACTGATAGAAAGTTCTCCAAGTCTGTCCAGATGGACCAGACATTAATTTTGACAAAGCATTACTAGCAAGAGTCGAGATGATTAAATTTGTCGCTGTGGTGTAGAGACATAACTGTAATGAATACACACAATCATCGTCACGATAAAAAAGTCAAATATTCACAGGTTTCTAATAGAAAAAGCTGAAGTGAAAGAAGAAAAAAAACATCCTTTAGTGACAATAATTGGCCAATGAGAAAACTACAATTCAAGGTCATCTTCTTTTTATATTCAAAAGTATGCTCATTTCACCTTAGGCCTAACTAGATCTGTGTTAGCCTGATATTCAGCCTGTTTATGTAGTTGCAGTGCTAGGTTAATGAAAATGTGCTTCCACTTCCACCGGGGCAGAGAGAAGATCAATCTGCATTGTCGCTAATGAGACCCTCATTAGCATTCCTGGATGCTGCACAGTCAACTCATTACCGCTGAGACAATTTCATCAGAAGGCCAGTCTGAGCAGCTTGTTAATAAGAATCCACACCTAAAGAAAACTCGCATATGTGACGACTAAATCCTTCATTTAACTTTAATCTAAAATAGATTATTGTACATTTCCGATCGACATGGCGTTAGAAGGAAACGTGTTTTTTTTCTGGATCATACTAATTAGAGGAACGCAGGTGTATTTCTTTATCCTTTTACACCCTTGGAAGGCCACTACCGAGCTTTTGATCTCTCGCCTCCCTCCATTGTCAAACCCTCTGAGTGTCTCTCTCATCTTTGTAATCTCTATTTTTTACAGAATGTCCATTCATTTCTTTCTCGTGCAGTCTCTGCTCTGCGTACAGCGGATTGAGTTGCACTTAAACACAGCCTTACAGATATTGCATCACACAGATACATGAACAAAAATGAGCTAAACTAAATAGAGTATGAATAAATTATATCCAATCTACTAGCCCTTAAGTAACAATAGCAATTCAATATTTATAGATAAAGAAAATGATTAAATATGTATCAAGAAACAGAGTTAATATAAATATGACTAAGGATCCTCAGTGACTTTACCCAAGGTGACAGAGTTCCATAACTGTGCGTTCGCGTGTGTGTGTGTGTGTGTGTGTGTGTGTGTGTGTGTGTGTGTGTGTGTGTGTGTGTGTGTGTGTGTGTGTGTGTGTGTGTGTGTGTAGCCTGTAGGCGGCACACAGAGACGCTCTAGACAATTACAGTCCAATTTACAAGTCTGGTAGTTATGGCAACGCTGTGTGTTCCTCCAAGTGAGGGGAGGCTGACACGGACAAACGGTGAATCTCAACCAAAGTAAGATCCAATCAGGCTAACAGCTGCTGCCCGCACGCTGACGGGGCGATTGTCACGCAATCCCATAGATGTGGCGCTTTATCTGTGGTCATGTGTCAAATGGTGTTAAAAGCCACACACAAACACCACTGCTATGTTTCTGTCACCTCTCTTCACTTTGCCTCCAGCCCAAACGGAGTGCTTCCTGAAACACACGACCCCTCAGCTTTGTGCGTACACATTTATTTTGCACAACAGCTTCATCCTCACTCTGTTCACCGTGTATATCTGCTAGTCTCCTCCACTCTCTGAAACTGCCAGAGGAAAAATGCCTTTGTTATTGTGGCTTCAAAAAGTCCAAAAGTAGAGGTTGGGGGTTGATGCTGATGTGGCAGCCAGAATGAATGACACACAGATGGAAACATAGAGAGATATTGGATATTCAAATGGCTCTGTTCTAAATAAAACAACACAACTATGCTCCTCTGGATATAGAAGAAAAGGTACGGTGGACTCACCCCACAGCCGTCTTCTTCATCTTGGCACAGAGCAGCAGGTCGGTGAAGAGGAAGACGTGCCGAAGCTTCCTGGAGCTTTCCGACACCTCCACCAGGAATCCATCCTTCACCAGCTGGCGAGCCTAGAAGAACACCTGATGTCACCTCTTGTTGTCCAACCAAACAAACCAGATGGGCGGGGGTTCGAGACCCCTTGATTGACAATTGAGACCCCCTCAAAACCTCAATTGCAAAATGCCGGGGGGGTCTCTACAATCACAAGACAATTATTTTCATCGTCACCAAAATTACTTTAAAAGCTAACTAATGCCCAGCAGCTTTCATTATTCAATAAACATTTATTCACAAATTTGAAACGTGAGTGTGAGGAATGACGTCACAGCGATGGACGGGACCCCCCCGACCGTGTTTTTCGCACACTGCCTACACTGTCTCCCAATCAGCTCTACAGTCACTTTGCAAATGTATGTAGGTGTTTATTAAAGGCCTGACAGTTGCATATTGCTCTAATTTGTTAGTTGTTTGTTAGACCTCAAAGGGGAACTCCATCAATGGGGATTATTACTACATTTGTGAGCTGCCTGAAGTGTGATAAACTGCCTATGATATAGCGAGTTAGAATGAAAAACATCTGGAGGTGTGGAGTTAGGAAGAAGTGAGCTTACCAGAGCTCTATAGCGCGCTCTAACAAATCCCAAACTCGGAACAAACTGTTGGCAGTTGCATTGTGGGTAATTAAGCCAGTTTTTGTTTGTTTTTTGTATTGATTGATTATTGTAATGCTAAATCGCTTCATCGTTAAATTAAGTTATAAGTTATTCCTGGCTGCCTTTCTACATGCAGAGTTTTCTCCTTCATCCAGGGTCACTCTCTCCTTGCAGTAAATGACACAGCATCTAACCTCAAAGTCAATTATCAATACATTAGGCTTGTGTCTCATCCATACTGATATAAAGTATTCCTCACACTCAAATATCTCTCACACACCTCTCCCTTGGGCGTGGTGACAGCAGTCCTGCGAGGGTCGATCTCCTCGTTGATGGAGGAGAGGAAGTTCTGAGATATCCGCAGAGCGTCCTGCAGGAGCGGGAAGTCCGGGTGGTCCTTAGGAGTGTGTTTCAGCAAGTCCTGCAACACGTGCACAAACACAAGGTTACACAAACACACACAGTCAATGTTTGTGCTGTGATAACTACAACTTTACCAAACTGTGAAATCACAGAAATAATAATTGGTGCAATGAGGTAAAAACGTCTTATCCTGTATATCGTTAGAAATCCATTTTCAAGCCATCCAAGCATAAGCAGAAGTTCTGGTTTAATTTTGCCTTCTTAATTAAAAACATAATTGTGCTGTGCATACAAAGATTTCTCATTGCATACTAAAGTAATCTCTGAAAATCTAATTTCCTCGTATTCATTGAAGCTGCTTTCATCAGTTTAGCAGGGTGATGAGCAGGACAGCCGACAGAGGCTCCTCTTCCTGCCAAAACAAACGCCTCCTCATTTGCAAGAATGGCAGGAACATGACCTTTGTAGAAACACGCGGCCGGTCTGGATGCACTGGTCATGTTGTTGCTCTGACAGCTTTAGGGAAACGTAGTCATGCAATAAACTCCTATAAGGTAACTAGACACATCCAGGCATCTCTCTGCTGGCTTGACTGGCAGTTGCCACCTTATTATTACTCATCCAAAGAGGGAGGCTTATTAATGCTGGAGCACTGTGATAAACAACACAAAGCAGGGTCGGATTTTCCAGCTTTGGGTTGCTGTGTGGTATTGCGAAACAAAAAATAAGGTATAATAGTTGGAATATTACTCTCAAGGTTGGCTTTGCTGTGAGGAATGTAGGGTCTATCACAACAGTTAAATATTTTTAGTAGAAACTGTTTATTCAGTTTTAAGAGCCGGTGAGTGAGTGTGTGTGTTAAAGTTAAAGGGAACGTAAACCAAGTTAAAAAGAAAAGGCAAAAGTCAATTTGCTTTCTTGGTGCAATGTTGAATATTTTTTCCAAAATGTTATATAAATAAAAAGTGTTATTTAAATGTGTGAAAAAGGGGAAAGCCCTCTATGATGGAACTACAAACAATATATAGACATCTGAAACATGACATGGGGCCCCAACCAGACACAAAGAGCTTTTTCGGGGTCAAAAACCCAAAAGGTTGGGAACTACAAGTTTAGTCTTTGCTATATATATATATATATATATATATATATATATTTTTTTTTAATCCAAACTCTTAATGTGAAAAGTAACCAATACTGTCAAATAAATGTAGTTGAGTAAAGAGTACAATATTTTCATAGTATGAGTATAATGTAGCATGTAAATCAAATTAAAGTAAAGTACAAGAAAAACAATTGTAGTAAAATATAGTTGTGGGAGTGTAAGCAGTGTACTCACATGAAGAACCAGGGTGCTTCTGGTCACACGGTCGATGGGCTTGTAAAGGAGAGCTGTGTGGAGAGAAGAGGAGGGCTCTGAGTCAGTGTCGCTTACACACAAGCCTGTACAAGCAGACAGAGAGTCATACACAGACACACACACTGAAGAACAGGAGGTCACAGGTCCACCGTCCTAATAACGATATCTGAGCTTTGGTATCGGACAAGCGGTATGAATAATATGCTGTATGTATAATGAGCTGTATGACTCACTGTGTGGAAGAGACTCACTCTTTTATGTGTAAGGCAACATCAGGCTTGACTTGTATATCGCTTTCTTAACTTTGTTGAACATAATGTAATAAATAAATGCATACATTGTGTTACATACATACGTTATTTATTAGCAAAATAATAAATTGCACAACAAATTGGTCAAAACATAAACATGAATAAGTTTTCCAGTCAAAAGAGATTGGCCCCATTGAAAACCAATCCAGCTATTTGCGCCAGTCTCGGCCCGATGACGGTATTATTGCATGCCTTATCCACACTGCCAGAGGGGCTTTCAGCAATACATGCAGCTGACCCTGACCTTTGACCTTCCTGTGAAGGGGAGCAAGATAAACTACAGTTTCCATGTGGGGATCAACAGAGGATCATGTTATTGTTTAAAAAAAAAAAAGAAAAAAGAAAGTTCTGACTGTATGTGTGATGCCCTGTGGATTAAAGGTAGGGAGTATGCAGCAGTTTGTTTACTGCACGCATGCACACGCACACGCACACTCACACGCACAAGTCCGTAGGCAGGCTGCTTAACATGCAGTCCACCACTGGGGTTGATGCTACAGCCTCCTATTGGTCTGGAAACAGTTTGCTTCCACTGCATATTTAAGCTGCTACTAGGTAAACTACAGCCTGCATGGACGCTGGACTCATGGACGCAAACATAAACAGCACAAAAGGAAGCATGTTTATCTCTACACTACAGTAAGACAGACACGTGACCAAAAGCCAGTGTTCATATCTCTACATCACAGCTTAAGCCTGCACCGCCACACGTGGCTGGTTTCCTCCGTGGACGGCTTTGCTGCTGCTGAGGTGGTGTGAACAGCTGGAGGTCTGACATACATGACAGCTTTAGATGAGAAACTCCCACACATAGGACAGAAGGAAAGATGGGAAGAAATTACTCAAAGGAGACGGGCGGCAGGCAAGGTGGCAGATGTAAGAACCCCTAGGTTGAGATGAATAAGAAGCAAACACATAGATTAAAGAGGAGAGGAGAGAGAGGGAGGTCTCCCTCCGTCAGACCTGGATTCAGGCAGTCACGTAATGAAATGGCAAAAAAATGTCTCAAAGTCTCAAAATAATAATGCCGCTGGTGTCACAAAGCAAAAAAATGTATAATAATGTTGCTCTGCACTTGCTCTCAGGGAGTAAAAAAAGAACGTAAGGGTGAAGTGTGCAATAAAAACAAACCATACCGCAAGGGCATAGAAGTCTGGAAAGCAGCTGACAATGTTCCGCTCACTGATCAAGCTAATCTCCATTTATTATAGTGCAGACTTAAAGCAACTGATTATTAAACAGAAAGAGCAGAATAAGCCTTCTGTATGCAGGGCAGGTCGTCCCAGAGAGACAGTGCTCTGCTCTCAAAGAGAGTAAGAAACAGTGCTACACTTGTCTGCTTAACCCATTGTACATTGCTCCCATCAACTGTACAGCAGTATATGTTATATCGCTCTCTTCTTCCTCTGTACTCTCACTTTTAAGTGCTCGCCCTCCTTTCTTCTTGCCCCCTACTTCAACTTAAAAGAAATGAAAAGGACCCCTCCAGGGAGCATGTTCAGATATACTGATAGGGCTTGTCATATGAAACTTAAAAAACTCTCATGTGCTCACATATACCTACACACATACACTCAGCAACTTTATAAGACCAAAGAGAATCTTCTAGAGGGCCTTGCTGATGCTCTTTGAAGTTTCTCCACCCTCTGGTCATTAATAATGCGGCCTCCGTCAATGTTCACTGAACCAATACGGCTACCTCCCGGAGGATTTGCTCCATGACCTGCCCAGACTACAAGCGGCTGCCAATTCCTCTAATTATGTGCGAGTGCACGTTTGTATTCACCTCAAGTAGAGCAACTTTTCAGAATGTCTAGGTGACTCTAGGTTAGCTTTGCTACAGTTCAGGTTTCAGGTGTTAGTACAGTACAGTTGTTATACAAGTCATTAAATCAGCTGTATTGATTAGTGTGGACGTGCTTTGTGCTGCATGTGTGAAATTCTAATGCACCTTGTTTCTATTTGGAAACACGAGTCGACAACCATGCTAGCAGTAGAGCTAAATGCTACGCTAATGTCGGCAGGCTGACATACCTGCAATGGCAATGCTCACATCAGCATGTCAACGTTTGCTAATTAGCACTAAACACAAATTACAGCTGAGGCTGATGCGGATGTCGTGAGTGTTGCAGCTATTTGGTCAAAAAACAAAGTACTGGACAAATTTTGATTTGATTATGGCGCTTGATTGAAAGTTAAGGGATCACCGAAGTCAGTGTTAACTCTCTGAGGACCAGGAATGTCCATCAAATCAAATTCCTCTAATAGAAGTTGAGATATATTAATCTTGACGGGGTCACATTGCGGTTACAGAAAGATCGATAACATCTTTTACAGCAAAGTTCAAAGTCCAGTCGAGAGACAGGACGAGAGAGGATGAGAAGACAGATAGAATCAGACAGAGAGAGGCGGATTATTGGAAGTCGATGACCCGTCGCAGCGAGGTGTGTCTGATTGGACCCCTCTTCAAGGTCGCCTTGAAGACTTGGCTGACGGTCAGACAGTTCATCTTTGCTGAGGAGGGGATGGATAATCTGGACAAGGTCTTTGAACGACAACACACTGCACGGTTCCACTGCTTGGACGCAAGAACTGCCAGCTTTATTTGGCAAGATATTCGGCCGCCAATGTTAGACAGGAGGCGTGACGGAGTACGACGAGGACAGAGCGAGAGCGATAGGAGAGGGAAAATAAGGGAGGCATAATGACAAGATAGGGAGGGGGTATATACGGATTAAGAAAAGAGGGAGAAAGCAGTCATGGTGGGGAGCAAGAGTCCCAATTTACATGTAAAACAGGATGTCAGATGTTTGATTTAACACTCGTGTTGCTATTTGCATCCATTCATTAGGAGGTGGCTGGCAGATGAAACAGTGAGCTATCTGTAAACAAGTCTGACAAATTAATGTATTTCAATGAAGAAAATACACAAAAGCTGGGGGAAGGCTGGGGTCTACTTAAATCACATGGAAGGCGAGAAGGATTGATGGATGAGTACAAGGAAGAAAGGCAGGTGGGAGGAAAGCATGATAAAAGAAGGAGCGCTAGTTTCAGAGTTGAGCGGGAGAAATCCCTGGACTACTTGGCCAGGTAATTAAGGAAGCGCGATACAAAAGAGTAATCATATCAACTGCCCTGGGTGCTGACGAACACTGATTGTTGAGGGAATATGACACTAGCATGGAAAACAATGGAACGGCAAACCAATCATAAAGTAATTTAGTATATTACAGTGCAGTCTCAGCAGTGAAGAAGAAAAAAGCTGCTCCTCATTTCCGGCGAATACATTAACAGACATTTCACAGGTACATGAGGCTGTAAATTGACACACACACACACACACACACACACACACACACACACACACACACACACACACACACACACACACACACACACACACACACACACACACACACACACACACACACACACACACACACACACACACACACACACACACACACACACACACACACACACACAGCTGCTGTCCTCCTGTATATTATCCTGTATGTTGAAAAGACATGAACAACTGGAGTGTGCAAGTCCCGGTGAGCTGCATATTCTCAGAGGAGCACACAAAAAGCTCCAATGCTTCAAAAGATCTCATCACCTCATTACGTTGGCTACTGCACATAAATGTACAGGAAAATAACTTCACAGTAAACACGGTGCACAACCAATCTACCGTAGAATCAATGACGACCACATCCTCGCTCAAAGAAAAAAGACAGGAAAAAGGAAAAAGGACACTCCAAGTTGGCTGCATCAAACGGCGGCAATGGTAACATGCAGTCTTTACCGTATGTGCAGTTACAACACAGTCTGAGGACCAGAAGCACCTCCATGTCCCTCATCTCCTCTCCTCTCTCTGTCCTCCCGCTCACTGCCTCCTTTCTCAGGCAGAGACGGGCAGAGAGAGAGAGAGAGAGAGAGAGAGAGAGAGAGAGAGAGAGAGAGAGAGAGAGAGAGAGAGAGAGAGAGAGAGAGAGAGAGCTCACACATGTGCCAGTTTGCCTCCCAAAGCCCACCACTGCATACACAAGTAGAAGAGGCAGGACCGGAGTCTTAAAGCAGCAAGCTAGGCTGGAAGGACGAACATGAACACTCACAAATAGACACATATAGACTACAATGCACACACCCACACATACTTACCCTCCATTGAGACAGTTGTGGTACAATCTTTGGAGTCTTTAGGACCTTTTACTTTGAGGTTCTGAAAAAAACAGAAATGATCAATGTAATTAACCACGCACACACACACACACACACACACACACACACACACACACACACACACACACACACACACACAGCCCACACACACACACACACACACACACACACACAACCCCCCATCAGCCCTCAATACTAAATATATCCACCTTGTGTTGATGTACAGTAGATTTACAGTATAATCCAAACTATCTGTTGAGAATTACTCAGTTCATCTGCACAAACACTAAAAAGCTGAAACGTGCGCACTGTAGCATATTTTACCATCAATATATCTGTTAATTGTGTTTTAAGATAGTGTTCCTCAAAATAAGACCACATTTCCCATAAATACTGTTGCTTCCTGTCGAAAAGAGGATGTTACGAGCTGCCCATCTTCCCCTCTGCTGGCCTACCATAAACATTTGTTTTCTCCTACACTTAACAGAATATGATTACCGTGATGTTGACAACAACACCTCATATTACAAATACAAACCCAGAATCTAATAAACGCTGCATATTTGCTATTCAGACATTTCTTACATCCTTCCAACCGCTCCTCGAGTCTCTGATCATCTTTTGAGGATGAACTTACCTCAGATATCTTCTGGAACTGTCCGTTGGCCTGGCTGCATTTCTCTGCTGTCTCTAGTGCTACCTTGTAGTTGTCCACAAAGGCCTTGTACACGCCCAACTGGCTGGCCTGTGGAATATCAGAGAGAACAAGATACGTTAAGGTACAGGAGACAAACAGCTGGTGTGAAACAATGAAAGTGGCATGAACCTTATCTTGTATTTGATGTTAATTGATTTAAAAGGACAATTCAGATCCAATGAGCAACTGGTTTACCGTCTAATACATTTACTATCAAAACACAAGTCTGTCATGTCAGGTAACCACAACATAGTGAACCGAGTACAACTTTCATTCACCTTCAAATATCATTTCTGTACCTTCTTACATACATACTGTCAAGCAATCACATTAAAATTAATACAGGGCTCTGGCAGATTAATTCATTTACATTTCCATCAGGATTTTTACCTGAAGTGGGGGGTTGAAAATTATGCTGCAGTCCCTCTTTGGCTCTATCATCATACATTAAGTGATCCCCCCCCCACCACACACACAGTAAAGCCAATGCACGAAGGCTAATCACATTCCCATAACCCTGCTCTGTGCAGTCCTCCTGACTGAAACAGATTCACTTTCTCTTTCCTCGCCCCTTTCATTAACAGCCCCTCTCTGCTGCGCTGTATGTGCATTGTAACACAAGCTGCAGACCAGCGGTGCATGAATATGCATCCTGCTACAGCCATGCTTGAATGGCTAGGCTGAAGAGCTGACTGCAGCCTATTAAAGCAATGAGATTGGTTTCAATTGAATAGAGTGAATGAGTAAGACTTGCTATTTTTGTCCTCAAAGCCCCCCTTCCTCCTATTTTCATTTCCTCTCCTTCCACTTCCCTCAGAGTGTGAAGAGGGGAGACGTCAGAAGAACCATCCGGCCTCATATGACACTTAAAAGATCGTGTTATAGATCAATAGACTTCATAGGAACATATGACAGAAAACAAAACAAATAGCCAACAGTTATTTTGTGATTTAGTCATCTTAGCACATCCTGACACAAACACTTAGCCACATAACGACTAACACAGAGAAGGACTCAGCCAAACTAGTGTCACTGTCTGTATATCATCTCTTCATAATTGTTGACTTTATCATGTCAAACCAAAACCTTGGATGGAAGAGAGAAACCACCATGAGTGGGATCACATTTCCAAAGATAGAGGATTTGTTAGTTGGCAGCTTGACGTTATCACAGTATTTCATAAGTTCACCTCTCCAGAAACGCCCGTCACTGCGACGCAGGACTTTGAGCAACGCATCGAGCACAGCGCCTACACTTCAAACAAGATCACGGGTCAGAGTGGCTGGTGGGAAAACAACAGCTTGTGTTTGAGAGCGTAGGCGGGAAGGAGAAGATGAGGAGGGAAAAAGAGAGGGAGGGTATGAAACAGAAAGAAAGAGGGGGGGGGGGGGGGGGGTATTGGAGTCTTGACTGGAAATAGACATTTTCTAGCACTTCAAAATGCCTTCTAACAATACCTGATGCATGATTCTATAGCTCTGAATGCAACACACAGAACATAGCCCAACCTTTGCTGGAATTTTTTTCATTTTTTTCATTTTAGAGGATGCAGAGGAATTGTATAGTTATGTTCCTAAACCAAAACAAATTTAAACAAAGCAATAACATATATAACATATATAGTATAATAGCTATGCAGTAAAACACTGATTACAGCTAACTACTCAACGCTTGTCATAAAAGTTGTAAGCTGACATCAGCATGATGACTATATAGCAAAAGCTATATCTGTATTCTGGACATGCTTGACTACAGCAAAGTGTCTTGCATATTGAAATCTGAGTAAACAATTATTTTCACAATCAAATATTGTACATGCAGCACTCTGTATTCTCTACTATGGCCACAGTACCCCCTGTTGCCAAAATACATTATCCCCCTTGATCTGCAACACGCAAACGACAGTCAGTTGCAAACATGTCATGTAACTAATGATGCCGATTCCATCAAACCGATGAGATTTCACCACAACAATCACTCTCCGATGACCAGCATCACAGTGTGGCCACAGCATAAGTCATAAATAAATCACAGTCTAACAGTGAAATAACCTTGACCCAAAATTACCTTGACTTCATTTCATGTAACCTGAATAACACACAATAATCCAGTTACAAGACTACACAGCAGACATTTGTGTCCTGAAGAGATGAATGAACAAGACTAACAGTCATGCTAGCATCTCTGTGAGGCTGTACTTTCGCACAGCGATGCTTTGAGCTAAATGCTAACATCAGCTTGCCTACATGCTCACAATGACAATGCATGTTAGCATGATACGACCATTTGTTCATTTTGACTAAACACAAAGTACAAGTGAGGATGATAGTGTATTTGGTCACAAATTAGACTTTCGACCTGATTATTGATGTTAGATGAAACCGGGTATGGGATCCAGGATCTCTCACATTATTAATATTCATCCTTAGGGGGATCATCAATGTCTGCACCACATCTCATGAAAAATCCATCCAATAGAAGTTGACATAAAGCCAAAAAATATCAACCTCATGTGGCGCTAGAGCAAACAGTAGGTCAGTAAGTCAGTAGGACTCATCTCGTTTTGGAATGCCTAAATATATCATGAATAAAATTCCATGGCAATTCATCAAAAGGCCGTAGCAAGACTAAACCCTTCCACTTTCCAAATTATCCAAGCCCCTGGAATGCCTCAAGGGACTTTGATAACTTGGTCGGTCAAATGCAATCCTGGCATTGACAGGCTGCAGCTGAGCCCTGTCTGAAAGAGGTGAGAAAAGCTGGAACTGTGGCTGGCTTCTATTTCCCCCGTCTGCCTGTTTTCTGTAACTCTGTCCCTCTTTGTTTCTCCAGTGGCCTCCATGCTGCTGACATGGAGCAGTAGGGAGTAGACCAGCTAATTACACTGCCATCTGTACCCTCACACTGCCCCTCTGACTAAATGTTTAGCTGCCTCATGACATGCTCACATATACGCAGTGCAGATGGGAGCTGATGACTACACTAATAGGTGTCACTTGGTGGTGCGACTCCTGGGGTCCACAGAGTAGGGAGGCCTGAGGAAATACTTATTTAACCACTGAAAAGGATTACATTTCTACATGAGAGCTCTGTTCATTTTATCTGCTTCTAAATTGAAGCTGACGTAGCTTAGCCAATCATTTTTTAAAGATTTTCTAACACATGTCAAAGCTGCTCAAAACAAAAACTATATATATATTTTTTTATTAAAATTAACACAATTAATATATCACCACAAAGAATAAGTGACAAGCTTAAGAATCAGACCAGACTTCTAAAGCTAACTTTCGGTAATCTCAACACTCGTGCATTTAACAAATTGAGTAGTTACAAAAAAGTATTAAAGTTTGATAGCCAGCTCTAATTAGCCGTTTGTGATTTAGACATTTACTGCTAACAGCAACATGACTGGTTCATTTCTGTGGTGTTGTTACTGTACATTTTTTATTTGCCCCTAAACTGGTCAGTTTTGTGTGGAAAAGTTAGCTAATTAGCTAGCTAACCTTTGTTTCTTTGGTCACCTAACTGTCTTGTTTTAAACACATATGAGTTAAGTACTGAACAGTAGAACAGTAGCTAGTAGTTACAGATGAAGTGGCTAGCTAGCTTAGCTCGTCTCAAACCAGATGCTAGTTAACAGAGTGCTAAAGTGAGAAAATCGGCTAAATAGAAGCCATTTCCGTTGTTTCTTTCTTTAAACTTCACCTTCAGACTATTTTATCCGTTATCTGTAATACCCACTGAATAAATTTGAAGCCGCAATCCTCAAATCATAGTGTGCTGCTGCTAATATTAACCTTTGCTGACATGTTATTCAAAAAATATCAAAATGTACCTGAAACCCTTTGTGAGATGTTTAAAATAAAAAGTGAAAGATGGCAACATGGCAAAAAGCCCCGTCTTATACTAGAATAAGAGAGACATCCTCATAATCAGGTTCCTCATAACTATGGCATGAAATGTACTCAGTTATTCAAGCTGAATTGTGATATGCATCTGTCAAACCCAAAGTCTGGTTAGAATGTGTAGCTGAGTCACTGAAGTGTGGTTGAACAGAGCAGAAGCATGTAATTTTACCTTTACGTTTAACCTTATGATAACAAACTGTGGGACACCTTGAATATTCTAGAAATATATGGTAAAAACTGCAATTGAAGATAAGATCAGACCTGCAGTCTAACTGTATGCTAAGATTAACGTTAGATAACGTTAACAACTTCACACATTCACTTTTCTCTCTAAAAGACTCTTGTCTTGGTTCTGAGGAGGGTATTTGTCTGAGCTGGCATGACACTTATTCTTGTGGTCTAGTCAAAACAACAGCGGTTACATGATTTGGCAAAAGTAATCTCTCATAATGGGACATCTGATTAACACCCAGCTAATTAGCAAGAATAAATTACGTCTCCTAAAATCCAAACAAATGGTGCAAGCTGAAAGGGAGGAAATGCTCAACTGCTGATCCCACATCAGTCAATCACATTTATCTGGTTATTGTCATAAAACTTAAAGGGAGGTTTTCAAAAACTGCATATACAGTTCTCATAAGTCAGTGTCAGGCTAACGAAGTTTCCTGTGTGAATGTGTAATAAGGTAATAGGCTAATAGGTTTTTCAGTCAACTAATGAATTACAAATTTAACATCAAATCCACAACGAAACTGAATATGTATTGGAGTGGAATGATGTTAGGGAAAGTATTAATTTATAACTTATAAGTTAATAATAATAGTTTGTTGTTCTAATATCTTTTAAAAATCATATCACAAAGTAAGGCTGTAAAAATCACAGTAATAAAAGTTTAGCTGGATGGCAAAAAAGAAAATATGTGAACCTTATTAGTGGTATATATATATATTGTATATTTTCAGTTAACAAAATGGCTGAAATTATATTTTTATTCTCCATTTTCTGTGGTATTGTTCTGATGTTCATTACTGTGAAGAACCCAGTTGTTCCTGTCAGGTAGAAGAGGCTCACAGACGTTCACTAACACTTTCCCTAAATAGAGAATTTGTTTGTCCGCCTAGTTTCCAGTCCAGGAAAATAATAAACCACAATATTCTGCCACCACAGTGGGACGTAGTCAGAGTGAACTAACAGGACACAGTGTGTCAGGGTTTATTTACACTACTGCTCTCGGTACCAAATAGTTCAAATTGGCCATTGAAGATAACAACTTTTACTTATGACTGCCTCTACACTTTACACACTGAATGGGCACACAACCATGTAAATGTAATCTCTATGTGGATACATTTTTCCTAGTCAAAGTACAGCTTCTTAACATCCCAGCTGAAAGTGTCTATTGCAGCATGTTGCGTCAGCTGGTCTACAGTATGCCAATCAAATGTAATGAGCATCTACAACAGACACACACACCCTGTTCAAATTGCATTATCCACTCACTGCAAATGTGACAATGTAATGATGTAACACAGAGGGAGTTCTAGTCGAGGCCTGGAGCCTGGCTAATTCTAGACACACACACACAACACACAACACACACACACACACACACACACACACAATGTACTGAGAGCGCCTGTTTAAGAAACATAATCCAGCGCAAACATGACGGCGTTATGGATCGGAGGCTGCAACATTTTCTGCTAATGCACTCAGACCACAGACACGGGAGAGTACAGACACCCACACACTCACATGGAGTGTGATTTAGACGAGTGATTCACAGAGTAAAAATAGAGTCTCACAATTTTCCCTCATATAAGTGTACCCTGCAAATGATCGGAGAGGGAAAGAAAGAAAAAGACCCACACGCTGTAGTTTCTGGCCCTCGTCAGACTCACCAGCTTCTGGAACAAATGTCCCACGGTGACCTTCTCGTCCCACTGCTGGATGTTGGGTAAGAGGGCGTCGTAGAACTCCTTGTGGATCTCAAAAATGTCCTGGATTTTGTAGAAGATGGTCTCAACCTGCTGGATGGTCAGGACGGGCTGCGAGGTCGTGGCCGTGGCTTTCAGAGGACGCATGGGCTGGATGATCGGAGACAGACAGACCCAGTGAAAAAACAACCGAGGTCAAACCTTGAGTATCTTTCCAAAAGGTTAACTACGCTAACAATATGAATACCTAGAAAGCAACACATCATAAGTCAACTCATTTTATGTTTCTTCTCCGGCAATTTCAAAAAGTATTTGTTAAGATAAGTTATGCAAAGCATTTCACTATGGCAGAAAGTTCTGATAAAATGGGTTACGGTCCTGTCTAATTTAAGAGCAGACTTTGATTGTGACTACAATTTGAGGCAGTTAATTGGCCAGTCAGTGGCCTAATTGGTCAAGTGCCTGGAAAAAAGGATCTTTATCTGTGATCTTTCCATGCGTCTCCCAGGGATAAGCATTGTAATCTTAGCCTCTGTGCTCTGCAATTGGGTGACTGTCCTCCCTGCAGTGCCGTTTCTGACCAGTCAGATTGTATGCCAATTCAGTTTATCATAGATATGTTCGGAGTGGACAGCGTGGGGAGGGACCCTGAATTACAGTAAAAACAAAAACGCTTTCACGTCATGGAAACAGACATTCCCTCTGGCTGATGATGAGTCAGCCTCCCGCTGGTTGCAGGGGCTTGTATGAAGGCAAAGCATGAAGCTGAGCAGCCCCCATCAGGTCTGACAACAGTGTTATCTCCATTTATTTTTCCAGGTTATAAGCTCCATCATGTGGTTATGGAGGCTGCACAAATAGAACATTTTAGTTGTTCGAAATTATACCTTTTTTAATTTAAAACTAAAACAGACAATTTACTGGTCTATATTAACAAATGGGAAAGTCAATATTTAAATAGGTACTGATAATAACCGATATATTATGGTCCCAGGCCATGCAGGGGAAGGGTGTTCCTGCATATTAACAAATGGTCATTCTTAATACAGCTATTTTTGTGTGTGGCATCGCATTGATATTGATAATGCAGGAGCACCTGAAAAAAGTGATATTCAAATGTCCTCAAAGCTTTTGCCCCCTTTTCATATCTATAACATCTGATTTATTTACACATCTGATGTTGAGGAACCAGGAGGAAAGGAAATGAAAGGACCTTTCAATTTCCACCCTAAAAGTTATGTTACCAGACAGAAATTCTGCCATAGTACTTGTGCTCTTCTTGAGTCTACATCCTGATCCCGTCAGCGTCTCAGTTATGTGTATCACTTTTTTACATCTACAACATTGAACCAGTTCCATTACTCCTTTCATTTGGGCTATTTGGCAGGTGAGAGGAATTATATTTGTTCTCTGTCTTTTTGAAGCACAGTGAGGGGGTTTGTTAGGAGTTTGTGTCTGAGACAACAAACTATATACAATGGACTTGTCTGTCTTCCTTGCCATGAGTTACCTCATCAGGTATTAAAGGGTAACTTTGGTATTTTTCAACCTGAAACCCATGTTTTTTGTGTTTATGTGAGACATTTCTTGAGATCGGGTATGCTGTAAACAGGCTGTAAGGTTATCGCTTGGGGCAACTCCTCACTAAAAATGTAAGTGCACTAAGAGTGCTCGTTTTTGCCACTGATGGGATCAGATTGTTATTTTAAGTGTCTGACAACATTATGAAAAGGACCCTACAGGGAAATAAAATGTCTGTTGTGCGTCATGTGACTGGAAACATAAGTTAAAGTTAGTGTGAGTGGAGTTCAGAAAGGTTAGCTTTATGTTAAATTTAGCTGAATTCGATAATGTGGAGGTTATGCTAGATTTGAGTGAGACAGGGTAAATCAATCTTATATTTGTGTTCCTTGTCCTTAAATTTAACTTTTTTTTTATTGCATGATGTGAAATAAGTTATTGCTAACAGAATGTGTAATATATCTTTGTTGTTTGGTTGGATTGAAGCAGATAGTGTTTTGAGTTTTACACGGTTTCATTTTGTTGCGTCAAACTCTGTTCCCTCATCGTACAGTGTTTTCTTACTGTTAAAATGATAGAGCCCCCATTGGTGGTTAGGGATAAGGAGTGGTTCAGGTTTAGAAAAACTTGTAATCTCTCTGTAGGGTCCTTTCCATAATGTAGGAAGACACTAATTACAACAACTAAGTTGGATGTACAAAGTGGACGTATATTGACAAGGTGGAGTTGCCCAAGGCTGTTAAAAACCGTTTAGCAGCTGCCATCTGCAGCACCCTACCTGAATACCAGACCAATTAAAAAAATTGTTTAACACCAGTCAGCCGTTTTCCGCTACACCAAAAGATCCAAGCACAAGCAACTGCTGGCTGTCTGTTATCAGCAACAGTCTGCCTAGACTTTGTCAAATTCACCATCCATAATCTCTATCATGGAGTGTTGACAAAGGGGGATATCAAAAAAACAATACAAAACATTGTGCGTTTTGTTTAGAAGTCCTGACTGTTTTTAATTTGGCAGCGTAAACTAAAACCTGCAAAATAAAAGAAACGCATTTTAATAAAGTGTGATCACATTGTATGTTTTAAACATTCTGTCAATGTGTGAGGAAGTGGAGGAGGACAAGAACAGACTCTTTATTGGACGAATTGTATAATGACTTGTGTCGTCACTGATGGTTCAAAGAGAAGGAACTGAGAGATGGACCAGATTTCTGCCAGTAATCTTTATTTATTTTTTTTACCCGATTGACTGACTACTGACTACAGCTTTTTGTGTGGTGACGTTGCACTATAACTGTTGTGTGACTGTCTGTGCATTGCTATACGGTTTGATGTCAAACTGACTTAATGTTGGTCAAAGTGCATCGTGTGGTTGAGACCGGCAGGATATGAAAATAAAGTTGCTGAGCAGTGGGGAAGCATGTTCAATGAGCAATGCAGGAAACTGCAGCGACTGTTGTCTTGCTTTCAGTTTGACCATTATCCACTAATAATGCTGACAGCTCACACTGGCCTGCTCCACTGGAACATGATGCATGCTGCATGTGGTTTTTCCCGAAAAATACGTCCGTGTCAGAAAGGGAAATTATCTTCACTCCAGCTGCTTTATTTGCACTGTATGTTAGTGTGTGTGTGTGTGTGTGTGTGTGTGTGTGTGTGTGTGTGTGTGTGTGTGTGTGTGTGTGTGTGTGTGTGTGTGTGTGTCTCACCAGTAGCAGGGCCTCCAGCTGGTTAATGTAGATCTCCTCGCTGGCCAAGAAACCAGACAGCACCAGTTTCTTCATCTCCAGTCCTTTCTCTATGTCTCCCTGCAGAAGAAAACAGAGCCGAATGTAATAGCCCATAACACATGTAGTTGTACATTTCATACAAACAAGGATAATTTTTGGTAAACTACTTGTATCCAGGATTAATTTCATCACAGGACAATGACTCAAGCTTGTTTCCTGCATGATGCCATTGCAATTACCACATCAGGTAAACATGAGAACAAGACACACACATACAATGTGTGTAGAAATGTTTATTAGCAATTCAAGCTAGTCTAAAACCCGACGTAAATGGCTTGCTTCCTGTGGGGAAATCTTACTCCTAGGGCTTCCAGGCAGTTATTGTATTTTGACTTTAATATCAGGGAAGTCCCGGAGTGAGTGCAAAACAGGAAGCACATAAACTTTTAATCCTTTATTAAGGAAAACATTAGTCTGAGTAAGAATTCTTCAAAGGATAAAGGTGAGAAATGTAGCTGCAAGCAGTTAGCTAGAAAGGTTAAACTGAGGTGAAATATTTGACAGTTATCATTCATCTTTCTGCTTATTCCGATTGAGGCAGATTTACTAATCCCAGCATGCATTGGGCAGAAAGTAGAGAAATAGACAAGGCAGACACACCTTTTTTTGTATCGCCAAGTCTATATATGGCGATATATATAGATATATACATCTATCTATCTATCTATCTATCTATATATATATATATATATATATATATATATATATATATATATATAGATATATCTAGATATAGATATATACATACATATATACATGATTCACATTATAATGTAAATGGCAAAAAATCCACAGTGGTGTTAATATAATCTCACAGTCCTGAGTCCTGACACTATTTATGAAGCATATTCAAACATGTGCTGACCAAAACAATTAAAATGTGTGACAGCTTCACAATGCACACTCATTTAAATATTCCTCCATAATAAAACTGCGTATCCAGTTGCTCAACAGTGAATCAACAGCTGTACAGCTGTTCAGGCTGTCATTCACGCGTCCATGCACACAGACAGAAGTCAATAAAGTGGAGAATCTTAGCCGAAGTGACGTTGAAGTGTCATATGTGCTTTAAGGGAGGCCAAAGAACAGCCATGAGAGCAGAAAGGAAGATTAATTATTAACACGACCAGATCCTCACAATGATATCAGCACACCACCGCTGCCTGATAAGACAAGGAGGCTGCCATGATCTCATTGTTTTAACCCAATCATGACTGACATCCACCTTCTGACACTGATGTTATCCCTCAAGACAGGAGGTACACTGTGTAGTCATGTACAGCATATGTACACAGTATATCCTTTTCTTAATTACAGGAATATTAAGAAGTTGATTTAGAAACAAGTTTACTGGAGAACAGCAGAGAATTAGCAGGAAATATTTAGTCACATATTCAAATTCTGTGATAACTCTTTTAATTATGTGGAGGAAAGTTTGTATGTCTTGAGCAGGGTTTAAATGCTGGTATTTCTTTAGAGAAACTGAAAGAAAAGTTTCCTTCTCACTAAAACTCAGCACAAAAGCAGCACTAGAGATGAGTCGCATTTCCTCTCCAGACTCTTGAGATGCTTCTCTGATATGGAAGTGCTGCTGCAGGCTCATCATTTATTTTAAGCACCACGAACCATATGTGAGTCCACATCTCCCGACAACTTTGTTTTAATAAATGTCATAGTGCTTTGGTTGAAATTACATCCCAGGGCTACTTCTTCTGAGACATGAGGCCAGACCTGTGTACTCTTCCTGACTCTTGACCAAACAAAGGCATTTTAGCGTCAAAGTAAACGAGTATGTGTTGGTGACGTGTAGAGGTTAACTCCTTCAGTGACAAACATGTCACAGTTAGATGAAGAAGAAGAAGAAGAAAAAAAAAAAACTGGGGAAGGAAGGGGAAAACTGTTTTTTCCCCCCAACAGTGGGAATATTTTCCCCTCAGCTGTACAAAGAGCTACTGTATGGTGAGAGGGCAAGATGAGAAATACATGAGCGGTGAAATTATTTTATTTTTCCATGGCAACCTGCTCCTGTTTTGTGCACTTTTCAGTTACTATCTTCATAGAGAAAAATAGCTGCATGCTTTCTTTTATTACTTTACTGTGCCCTCTGCTCTTATTCTGTGTGATAAAGGAACTGATATCAAGAATGACCGGCAACAACACACTGCAGGCAGCCCTGCCATTTGTCAATTCATCTAGTGGGAGGAGTACACACACAAACACGCTAGAACACACTTACACACGAAACACATGCAGGCTTCTTAACAGACAGAAGTTACTATTTAAAAAAAGACCAGCAGTTTTTAAAAGCAGCAGAGTGAGAAGACATGTGCTTCAGAGTAGCTGCCTCATCAAGCCACGCTGTCACACCAATGGCTGTCACACCAATGGCTGTCTCACACACACACACACACACACACATACACATACACATACACATACACACACAGCAGTGACGCCACATCACGGCAAACACACCAATAGCACTTTCCACTTTGCTATATATAGCCAAGCTTTCAAGTCCGGTCAGGGTGTTAGCCGGAGAAGTGTGTAAAGTGTGTGTGTGTGTGTGTGTGTGTGTGTGTGTGTGTGTGTGTGTGTGTGTGTGTGTGTGTGTGTGTGTGTGTTGTGTGTGTTGTTTATCCCCTGCATCCGGCTGTCCAGCCGCTGTCTCACCTTGAACTGTCTATGCATCGGAGTGATGGGATCCAGCTCCCCATCTCCATATCCAAACACCTCCTCCTCCTCCAGCACCCTGTCCAAGTATCCCAGCACCTCCTCCTCTTCCTCCTCCATGATTATTTCTCTTTCTTTCCTTCCTTCCTTCCCTCCTTCCCTCTCCTCTCTGCCCCCCGAGGTTCCCTCTCTTCAGGGCCTGCCTGGACACATCAGTGTTTTCCCCTCAGAGCAAGTCGTCTGGACGCCGATTGAGAGAGAGAGAGAGAGAGAGAGAAAGAGAGGACCCCGCCTACACAACCCCACCCCCTTCCTCTGCTGGGCTTCCTGGTGTGAGTGTGTGCATGTGTGTGTGTGCAACACAGTGTTCCACCTCGGTCGATGAGGTCTGCCCTCCTCCACGTCTGCCCCTCCCCTCACAGCTAAGCTATCCAACCACTTCCTCGATGGCTGCATAGAGCACTTCTGTCTGCGCTTCGCCCGGAGAGTCAGTGTGCTTCACTCTCTTGGTCTCTTTCTTCCGTATCTTCAGGCAAAAGGCACTTCCTTGGGACAAACAGTTTGCTCTCTCACAGTGTTAAGAGTTGCTCTCCTTCTATCCGACCATTGTGTCTTTATTGATCTGCTGAGAGCCTTGGATGTGGAGCTGAGACAAGCTAATGTGCTGCTGGTGCGGCTGATTCTAATTACAGGTCACATAGTTCAACGGGCAACAGCAGTTTAGCACAAGCAGAACATGGGATGGAAAATACTGTGGAGAGAAAAAGAAAAAAAAGCGACTCGTGTGCACCAAGACGACAAAATCAATAACTCTGGATACAAGAAAAGGGAGTGATTGACTTGTCCCAATCCAGATGTGATGATTCAGCTATGAGTTTGAGTGTATCGGTGAATAAATACAGTTCAGTCGTCACCACTTCTCTCCCTGCTACTGACCCTTAGATGCCACTTTACAGGAAGTCAGCCTCCCTCCAGATTTTCTCAGTTTCTCCGGCCAGCTCTTCAGAGTGTCCCACAATTCATCTGCTATGGCCATTACCGCAAAACTAATCTTGCAAAATCTAGGCTAGCTCCTCAGGTTGCTAACCTCCTAGCCTATATTATATATATGTAGGTCAAACTTATTTTTACAAGCACAGAACTTCGAAGTAAATAAGAGTAAATTCATGCTTGTGGCTAGAAATTCTAGGTCATTAATATGGGTGGAGATAGAAATATATAAGAAAGAGGACAAAGGAAAGAAAATAACGTCAGATCTAAAAAAAGAGAATGGGGAAATAAATTATAAATAAACAAGGAGGATAAAAAGAAAATTGAAAAAACAAAAGCATGAAACTAGTCAAGTCCATTTTATTTATATAGCCCAAATCACCAATTTGCCTCATGCAACATCCTCTATCCTTCGACCCTCCATTCAAACAAGGAGAACCCTTTAAAAGTAGGGAAAAAAGGTTAACCTCAAGAAGAAACAGTGGAGAAACTATGGTTCTGAAGCATCCCAGAATACAAAAAAAATATCTATATCTTCTAAAAATATCTCCAAGTTAATTTCACTCTCATGCATGTGATTTACAAACGCGCTGCTCATGCTGAATGTATGAATCTTGGCATGTTGGTGTCAGCGTTGGCTCTCTCATGTCAGCGGATGAAAGGCAAACTCAGCGGAAAGAAAAGGCTGTCTTAACAAGGCGGTGAGGAGATGGACGACTTCAGTGGAAATAAGACTTTTATAGTCCACGTGGCTGCAGCCTCTGACGCTAATCCTCCACCAAAAACAAACAATCTTTTGCAGTTTCAAACCAGCTGGCACTACGAAATGCTTTTCCTAAATTTGCTTTTAAAGTGTAGTGTCCAGTGGATATAGAAAGGACAGGGTGAATAAATACAGAATATGCCACCAGAACTACAAATCTAGATTATCCATTGCAACAATATGCCCATCATTATGCACATAATCATGGCTTCTTGAAGGTGGAAGGATTTCATGCTCTTTTTTTTAACTTGGTACTGGGAACCTCAGTCTACAATTCTGCACATTTCTGCAAAAAACAAACCACCACTATTAAAAATGGCACAGCCCTTCCATCTTTTATTAAGATATACTGAACATATTTAAAGGTATTATTTTCATAATTTATTGCAATTTTCTTCTTTTCTATTCCTATGTTTCTTGTACATATTTTTATAGCATTTTTTCCATATTTAGATAGTATTTATCTTCCATTCTATACATAGGTTTCTTGTAAATATTTGATAGTATTTTCATATTTTTGTAAAAAACAAAAATATATACTATATTTATGTTTCATCGCTTTCGCAATACTTTTAATTTAATTAAAATATCTCTTCCTATGTGTAGGTTATGCACCAATATATCAAAGCAAATGTGTTGTATATCGGAACCTACTTGGCAATAACTCTGAAAACCGTGTTAGGTTAAAAAAACTAACAAAAAAAAAAGATGGCTATTATTAAGGATACTTGATTCTAGCTAGCCTCTAGCAACAAGTCATCAAGCTATTCCTTCCTTCTCTTTATAATGGTTTCATCATGTGAAAATGTCCTGTCTCAAATATTCTTACCCAAACTGTCCACTAGATGGAGACACAATTTTACTTATAGGAGCTGACCCCAGCACAGAGTGACTCACTATGAATTCAAGAGAACAATGAGCTTAATAATTCATAAAACAACTGCAATGATCAAGGCCACGTTGTATTTACATTACCAAGATTATACAGTGATAACAGAGCTGCTTGGAGAAGAGATTTTTAAAAAAAAGAGCCAATGGGAGAGAGCACGCAGACTTTAGGAGCAAACAGAGAAAGAGGGAGCTGTGAGATTCAGGATGGAAAAGGTGATCCTGAGGAATTGTTACAAAAGGTGTCAAGAGAGAGAGGGCATTTACCAGGAAAACTACATTTCTGTTTAATGTGTTATGGAGAAGTATGAAGGTATAAATCATATAACAAAAGTCTGAGCCATAATTCTTTCAAGGTTTTTCATGCTGCATGTCAAAGCTGCTGTGACGTGTAAAGGGAACGCCTGCTAGCCTCTTTTTCTCTGTGTGTGTGTGTGTGTGTGTGTGTGTGTGTGTGTGTGTGTGTGTGTGTGTGTGTGTGTGTGTGTGTGTGTGTGTGTGTGTGCGTGTGTGCATGTGTGTGTGTGTGGGTGTGGGTGTGTGTGGGTGTGTGGCAGGGTCGGTTCAGGTCAGGGTCAACACGCCTCCCGCTGAGCCTCCCCGGGTGCTAAAACACCCGCACACACAGTGAGACACACACAAGTGGTCACACAGGACGACACAAGTCACAGTCATTCACACACAGACACTCACACCCACACACACAAAGCTGCAAGGCATGAAAAAATCCCTGCTTAACCCTGACCTACTGACATGAAGGAGGGAATGAGTAAATATCAGAACGCTGAAATATGCAGGTCAAAGCAATTTGAAAACTTTCAGCGTTTTTATATCAGTGCTTTATTGCAACTATCTACCAGTGTAATGACAATGACCCGATATATTTCTATTTAATGATAGCTTTTTGCATCAGCTTTTCTAAATAACTGGTGTGTGGTTGGACTTAACTGTTAAAATCAACAGAAAACTATATACTTTTATTCCCTGCAGCAGCAGTTTGCCTGGAGTAAACCGAGAAGGCCTTGCTTTTCTTCTTCTCATGCGCAGTGATAGCCACTGTGAGGGAATAAACAGAAACAAGAGTGCCACCTCCGGTTTCTAATTTCTAAATTATGCACTGTGAGGTACAGTAATACACTGAAACTAAAAATATAAACGGCCCACATCACACCAACTGGTGAACAAATAAGAACTACAGCGTTGTGAGCTATATTCTGCATTGACACAGATTGGCAGACTGGTGCTGCTGCCGTCAGGCCCCATCTGGGTCAGTGGTTGTTTCCTGCTGCTCTGAATGCACCACCTGCAGTGTACTGCAGGCCGTCCAGCCATTGTGGCTAATCGCTAACAATTAAACCGGGTCTAGATCCGGAGGCTAACTTCGGGACGAAAGCTACTCCTCCTACATCTAATTACAAGGAGAAACACTGGCTGATGACATGTCAGCTTTAACTGTTATATATTCCCAACATGATGTCATAATATAAAACATAATGTAAAACTGTTTTAAAAGGTTATAATATTTAACGTTTAGTCAGCTTTAGGTTTATGACAATGTCACATGATCGTCGTACATATATTGACAGACGGGTTCACTTTTTTTAGTATGTCTCAAAACAATACTTACCACAACGCTGTGGTAGCGACCTGTCTTCCACAAGCAGCCACAAGTTATGCCATAATATATGGGACCATTATTTCGTAAATGAACATCATGATGTATTGAGGAAGACTTGAAACTAGAGATTGAGACCATAAACTCATGTTTCTCACTGTTTACTGAGGTAATAAATCAAGTGAGAAGTAGGGTTATTTTCTCATTGACTTCTATACAATCTGACTACTTTTTGCATCTAGAGGAGTCGCCCTCTGCTGGCCATTAGAAAGAATGCAAGTTTTAGCTTCCCTTTTCAGACTGGACAAGAACTCTTCAAATGTACAAATGGGCACGTGAGTATTGAATGAAGATGGTTTTGAAAAACAATTCTGTAAAAGAATCTGATATTTGAGAAATGTCTGTTAAGAATTTTAATTTGAAAAGTTAAGCAAGGATAATGTGACTTTGGATAAAAATGTTTTACCCCCCAAAAAAGGAAACTCGTGTGGAATACTGGACTCCGGAAACAGGCACCAACAAAGAATAACAAAAACAGTAGCTATACCAATAACAAAATCAAAACACTGACCAGTGTATAAACAAGTGATATAATTGTCTGCAGTGTAGGAATTCAGTCTAATAACTTCATGTGCTGATACTTATAAAACTACCTTCAGGCCTTTCAGGATATTTACATATTCTCCTTTAGAAACTCACCAGGAGGAGAACTGCACTTGAGCTAATCAGTCATTTGACGTGTGATCACAACCTGGAACATCCAGCCTGTGATTTATGTCTCGTATACAAATGCGTGGTTGCTCTTACCCCTGCCAGCAGGCCGTCTGGAGGTGTTGGGGACACCGCCTCTCCGTCGTGCCCCTGGGGGGCGCACAGCTGGGGCGACATGGTGGGCGATTCATCTATGTAGGGCAGCGTCTCTGAGCCGTCCTGAGACTTGCCGTCCTCCGCTCCGTCCCCCTCGTAGCCATCTGTGTTGTAGTTGAAGTCTGGAGGGCAGAGCAACAGAGAGATGGAGATTAGCATTTCACAACAGAGGAGAAGGCCGTCGCTGAGCTCCAGTGACTCACGACCACCACGACTCAGTGGGAACAAAATAGTACTTCTTCAATGCTATTTTTGCAAACATGGATTCTCCTGTTACCCACCACTTATTGTGGCACTACACATGTGGCAAAAAACAGTCTAGCACAGCTGAACTGGTTTCAGGGCCAAACTATAGAATACCACAGCCCTTTTTCTCTGTTTCTCCGTTTTCCCTGATCATGTAGCTCCAATTTCAAAAAAATATGTGAGCCTTTTCCACTGAAGAAGGCCAGCGGTGAAATACTTCTTTAAAGATAGACATCTAATCTATCCCTGTTCTGAGGATTCTACAAAGCAGCAAACTCCACATGTAGCTGTCTTCCTTTAAGTTTGATTTTGTGTCTACGTATCACAGTCTTTGGGTTTTATATATTAGGCTTAGTGTCGGTATTGAGGTCGATATTCATGGCCAGTGACAACGCGGGCGTTCAGGCCTGAGTAACAGTGACAGCTCCAGTGGAAGGGAACAACGCAGACTCCGAAACGACTCCTGCCCTGCCTTCAACAAAACACTGTTGGAGGATAAGAAAAAGGCATGAGGAGATATAAAAAGCCTGTGTGACACATAAAAATGCTTTTTAAATCTGATGTCTTATTAGAGAGGAGAGGTGTCTCAAGGATGGTGAAAACCAAACACATACTATAATGAAAAGGAGCGTAATTTTTTTTACTGTAAGTAAGCAAGTAAGTAAGTAAAACAAAGGTGTTTGCGAATGCTTACACACTACAGATAGTCCAAAAATTTTTTTTACCCCGACGGAATACAAATCCCTTTGATCTATCTGATCCAGTAGAATAGGAGTACATGCACCAAAGCTTGTGTAGCTTTAACAAAAAGCCATACAGCCAGCTGTATGTGGGAGGTGTGTAGGTGAGCCTCTCTGACTGCACGTAGCCTCAGCTGAACCACTTTAAAAGTACAAATGTGTGTGAACCCACCATTGTACAGACATGAATGTGCTGAAGAGTTTGTGTGTGTGTGTGTGTGTGTGTGTGTGTGTGTGTGTGTGTGTGTGTGTGTGTGTGTGTGTGTGTGTGTGTGTGTGTGTGTGTGTGTGTGTGTATTAGAATACCACACAACTCAAACGAGCCCAGAAAAAAAGAACTAATTCCAAAATAAAAGCGGGGTTCGATTCCCATGAGACAACACACGTCATCAAGCTAATGTTGATGGACACGGCTGTCACCTTCTGACATGCACTTAACTGTGCTGGACCGCCCACCTGCCAATCAAAAACAAAAATACCCTCCGTCTGTTGGTTGCATGCGAGTATGTACGTGGACCATGGAGAGTCACAGCTACCATATGGTTTATTTGGAGCTGTTGGACAAATAGCTCTCAAACAGTGCACTTGGGTCTTAGCTGACTTAGTGAAGCGTGCACAGAAAACAGTGACAATGTGCTGAAGCGCTGCAAGAAGACACGAGTAGAACATCAGGCGTTAAGGCTAAGAGGGGGGTTAAAACACTGAGGTAAGGACATTTGTCCAGCTCCAACTGTGCTGTGACCGTTCCGGAGAAAAGATCTGCAACTGTGTGTGTGTGTGTGTGTGTGTGTGTGCGCGTTTGTTTTCTCGCTCTCATCCATCTGTTCCCTCTCTGACTCTTCTGTACACCTTCTGGCATCCTGACAGGCTAGTTTGTCCCAATCTGTTATATTTGTGAGTTAATGTGAGCATGAGAAAAAACAACAACAACAGAGAACTGTTCTTGTTATCCAAGATGTTATAAAACTCAACAGAGCACCAAAATCCCCTCGTTTCCTGCCAGCACACGGTCAATGTTTCGTCAACTCAACTGTGAGCTGGAAGGATGGATTGATGGCACAGAGAGTCTCACATGGTGCACTCAACAAAGAACTGGTGTCTAGACGAGCACCAAGGTCTGTTCCCTCTTTTACAAAGATGTAGGCCATGATCCCTTTCTATTTGCAGAAACATCAATAGGCAGCAGGAATCATTCAGAAATGCGGTGGCTGCTGTGTACAGAGCAGAGAGCCAGTCCATCACGGGATGCAGAGTTGGAACATTGAAAGACAAAGCAGAGAAAAAACGGCCCATGCACAGCCATCAGTGTGCACACAAACATGCACAAGCTGTGTCCTTCTAGATAACTTACAGTCGCCTCGAGACAGAGACACAGAGGGAGGATGAAGCAGAGACAAAAGAAAAGAGTGATTGTGAAAATGTCCCAGAACAGAGGCGAGCGAGAAGACGGAAATAAAGGTTGTGTACTCAGCAAAACTCGGATTAAAGCCATGTGGTGTAACCTGGTTAGCAGAAAACACCACGTATGCTGGTCGCATCAGTTTCAAACTAAAAGGGGGACATTACAATTAAATGCTAAATGACTCCTCAAGCAATTATTACTTATGGAACATAAAAGACGGCGCTCGTGATACAGGGAAAATTCTAGTTACAAATGTGTTTCCTGTATGGAGTTGAAGAGCAGTACACTGTAGATTTTATTTGGCGACATCAGATAACAAAGAGGAAGAGAGCTATAAATAGAAGGAGTGGATGATATTATTCAGGTCAACTAGCTTATTGGTTCTCTAGGAATTCACAGCAAATTTATGATTGAGAGATTGCTTCCACGTGGCTAGATGCTAACTGTGCTAACGGCACGAACAGCAACCGCTCTGACGGAGCTAACAGTGTTGAACTGGAGAGTGGACACTATGCTTCCATGTTAATGCGGTCAGTCAGGACAGCATCAGTAATTTCTCCATCAGTGTGTATTATCTGATTACAATTTTTCAAGACACATAAGCCCACAACCACGGGTAATATCTGTAGAGGACATAATTACTGTCACTGTAATTATAACACTTGTTTGTTGAGGTCACAGGAGATTTACATTTCTACACAGTGTAAGTAACATCATCTGTCTAGAAAGTGTGCAAACACTTAACAAGCAAAGGCTGAGAAGCTGCGCGAGTGTTAATGGTGTATGTGTCCAGACAAGAGAAGTCAACCACACTGCTGTCAGCTACAGCAGTGTGGTTGACTTCTCTTGTTCAGTGCGTGTTTAGAGTGTTGCATTCAGGGCCAGTGGAGCAGTGCTTCCGAACGTTCTAGGTTTGTGTCGCCCTAAAAGAAAGATATGTTCACTATGGACACCTCTGCATGTTCGTATGTCTACAAGTACGACTGTTCAACCAAAACTGTGTCATCTTTCCAAGATTGGTGTATTTGAATGATTTTTAGAGGCCTGAGAAGGTAAAACCATCCAGTTATTTGCTAGAGTTAAAGTAAAGATGAGAAAAGGGTTTTCCTTATGCGTAAATATGTTTTTTTTGTAGTTTCTTATCCTGTTTATCATTTTGGGACCCCTTGAGATGTGACTCCTTAGGGGTGTGCCCTCCCATATGTCTCTATATAGTTTGATAAAATTATATTTTATTGTCTGAACGGGAGCTCTGTTATCCATGTCTGTCAAAGCACTGTTATTCTACACAACTTTTTAAACGCTGCTCCCAATAATCTATAAATAAGTTGAACATTAACGTCTCTGAAAAGGAATATATTCTTCCTCTCTTCGCTTCAGATGTCTTTGGTTCAACAAAAAGATTTTCCTAGACAAGATGCAAATGCACATTAAAATCCTCACCATTACTCTGCTGCATTGTGTTTGTGTTGTGCTGTTCAAACCCCCCCCCCCCAGTCACAACGCTCACATGTTTATCTGCACTCACTCTGACAGGCCCAATGTCGGCTGCCTCCGTCGGGTAATGCACCCTGACAATCCCTGCGCGTGACAAACAGGAAAATCAATGCTGCGCTGTCAGTCCACGGAGAGGGAATTTTTCTGCGGAGAAGATTCATCAGCCCTGACGCGTTAATACTGTTCAATAGAGCACCCAAAAAACCACACACATTAAACAGGGTTTAAACGGGGACGAGTTCAACATGACACGCGATTAAACAGGAGATAAAGTCGGGTAAAAGGATCTACTTGCAGAGGAGGAAGATCCTATTGAGAAATCAATACAGCCTCGGACTGGAACATCACTACAGTGGAGTGGACCTACGCAAGGCTGTCCAGATCTCCACACACACACAAATCTTTCACACACACACTGAGACACACACAGAGGAATATCACACAACAACCCAGAATACACACACACACACACACACACACACACACACACACACACACACACACACACACACACAGACAGAGAGAGAGAGAGAGAGAAACCACACAAGCAACCACAGGGACACCAGACTCACCATCGCTGGAGATGAGAGAACGAATGAAACACGTGGCCCTGAAGAAGGAAGTCATGAATTCGTTGGCGAGTGTGTGAACGCTCCTTCACTCCTTCACTGGTAGATGTCCATGTCACCAAAACAGTAAGGCAAATATTATTTTACAACTTAAGTCCCACTGGTCCCGTATCTACGACCCAAACTCAACACCGCGAGCTGCTTTGAAGCCTGCTCAGGTGTACCACAACAACATTGATACAGAAACTGGTTTGGAGCTGCTCCTAGTTAAATACTTCCATTGTTGTGTTCCTTTTGGATATCACTCATTCAAATTAAGGTCACAACGCTGCATTCAAAACCACCCGCAGCCTAAGAGGAAGCAACAAACTCCTGGGCACAAAGTGCACTGCATGCATCAACTTATTCCTCCGTCCTCTGGATATGGTCAAGTCGCTAAATAAAGATGTTGTTTTGGTTTATGGGTCACGTAGCCATTCAAGTCAATAGTGCGGGTGCATATGCATGAATTTTAGGTACACTATGTGTACCGTACTACGAGGAACTGGCCAAAACTGGGTTTCTGGTCCAGAAATGACCAACAACATAAAGGAAAAGCCAACTGCCTGCAGACAAATGTCACTTATCAGGAAGCAGGCTGTGGAGTTTTTACATTTGGAAAAAATTCAAATCATGTTGTTGCAGACAAACACAGCTGGGAGTCTATGACTACAACATACAAAAACCCTGTTGTGCTGTTTTCAAATGGGGAACCAGGTACATCGTTCAACAACATAGTCATTTGTAAATATAAATGGTACAATGTCCAATTAAAAAAAAAAAAAAAAAAAAAAGAGACATGCATTGTCATTCAGGAGCAGAAAAAACACTTTCTAGACTTATGTATGCTTCTATTGGATCTCATCTCTTTTGAGAAAATGTAGCTGTATATTTGATGTCAGCTGTAGTAGAGAGCTGCACTGTAGATGTAGCCGCAGAGGTGAACAGAACTCACAGATATATCCTTTTAAAGAGGTCCTACTGAGTGAATATACACAAAGGGTCAGTATCTAACAAACAGACACAAAGTTGACCTTCATGGCTGACCTGACTGTCACTTGGAACCCAGTGCACGTGAAAACATGTTCCTTCAGTGCCGCTAAAACGCTGAGCTATAGTTGATGATTAGTGTATCGTAATCTGAGCTGAGAGGCCGCCAACGGAGACCACGCCATTCAACGCAAAACAAAGAAAGTTTAGATTTAAATGGAGATTTAATGTTGTATGCTGTGGATGTACCACGTTGCCTATGCTGAAGTGCTGACACTGAATCATGACTCCTGTATCCCGATATGTAGTCACATATCGGGATACAGGAGTCATGATTCAATATATTGTGATGATATGTTGAAAACTATCATATTATATACAGACCACATCACAAATTGCATATCTTATGCCTTCAGACCAGTGGGATCTGCATTTGTCCCTGTAACATCCAACATCAACTATCAAATTGATTGTTTTTAAGAATTGATACAGTTTCACAAAATATAAAATCGAAATGCTGAAGAGTATTAATATTTTCTTACACCATAAGCTTCCACTTCATAATGAAAGATGTAACACTTGTCTTCCCATCTGCTGCTTTGACCTAAGAACAGTCTCTACCAGCTACTAGTACAGTATCTAAATTCATTTCAGTAAAGATACTTTAGTTTGAATACAAACACAGCTATCTTAACTGACAACATTAAATCATACTATTAGTTTCCCTTGAATCTCAACTGTGGAATATCATGAAACTATTTTGTTTTTTGTGTTGTGATACAGCTTAACACAAAGATGATTTGCTCCATTCTGTGCAATTGAAACAAATACCGTCAACCGTTATGAATATTTAGCTAAAAAAGCTTCTAAAGCATGTCCAATTGTCTGACTGTCAGCTCACTGCATTGCATTCTGGTCTATTGAGACTACTAGCAGTGGAGAATTTTTTATCTCCACTTCTGTGGATTTCATCAAAAGTGTAAAATGTCAGTGTAAACACAGAGATTGATTCTGAGGGATTGACTGCAAAACCCGACATTCCCACCGATGTGTTATTATTCTGAAATACTGAAAAGGTCACGTTATGAAACTTGTGACATAATCTCCATATGGCCAGTAACTCACAGGAGCAGGGTTAAAATAAAACAAACAACAATACAGATCCAGAAATGAGAAATTCATCCCCAATGTTACAGATGTTTTGGGGTTGATTTTTCCTGTTTTGGGGTTGAACACCAAACACACCATCATGTCTCATATATTTGATGTTGTTCTCTCTCTCTCTCTGCTTTGCGCTCCACATAATGCTTAGGGAAATTAGTGCTGCCCATGAGACAACACAGACACTCTCTCTGTCTCACTCTCATCACAGAAACATGGTCTACACAATCAGCCATAGGCTCTATGTGTTGTTAGATCAATGAGGCCAGTTAATAAGGAAAGGCTTGCACTGAGAAGCTTACACACACAAATTCTCACACAACATAGCATGTAATAGCAACACTGTTAAACAGCCGAGGCAGACTAAATGTTCTTAGAGTTAGATCGTCCGTATCAAGCAAATACCTGCAGTTATATTTTCATATACTGACGCACACAGTGAGGTCTGTTTAGAGAGCATCATTTGACCAAAGAACACATGAGGAAGTGCATTTCATCAATACACAAGTACTCATTATTGGATTTTAACCATTGAAAGCTGGCAGCAAAGAAACAGTGTAGTCAAGATTTTCACCTGAGAATCACTGCTCAATATATTTGAATAACAAACAGGTTTCATCTGTAGTCCCGTCCATGCTACCCCCCTCACTCACCCACCTGCCCGATGACCTTCGCCCAACGTCAGCTCACATCACTTTTACTGCTAACCTCTCCTGACGGACGGCTCTAAATCCACCTGTCACTATCAATCACCGGCCCTCGTTTCCATGGCGAGGACAAAGGGCTGGCCATGACAACCGGCCACACTGTTGCTTCCTGCTCGCCAATAAAGCCGTTTGGTCATGTCGGGAGGTCGCCGGTGTTCCTGGAAGAACTGCACTATTTATGCCAGAAGTCAAGGGAATCGTTTCAAACTCGACAGTCATAAACTAGCGGAGGGCTTCACACAGAGAGAGAATACATTCTCCCTCCCCCTCCTCTCCTCCCCTCCACACTGAGCAATAAACCTCTGCTTTACTCTCTTCCAGCTCACCATGCACACATTGACTGTGAATCTGGCAGAAGAAGAAATGCATTGTTGTGAAAAAAAAAGACGGTTTATGTACATTATGACTCACTTGCCAGCTTTTCCTTTATGTGGTTCCCTTCTGTCACGTGACCACGGCCTGCATGCTGGTTTCTGCTGATCAGCATTTAATACATCCTCAGTAAAATACAAAGGGGTAAAACCTTTATGGCAAAAGGGTGGGATGCTGTCATTAGAAGAGGCTCTGCTTCGAGTTGAAATTTCACTGAGGTGCAGTGTCAGCTACGCAAAGTGTTTTTGCATTACTATTTAGATAACATATAAACAGCTCCTCAAAAAATGATGGAATTGGAGATCTAGAAATGTGTGACCTGTCCTGTGCCTTGCTGCTACGCCTTACACACACACACACACACACTGGGCAGCCGAGTGGCGGCCCCACTGCCAGGCGACATCTCCCGGAGAGACCCCATGCTCCGGGTTGGATGGCCAGCGGGCTGATTTAACAACACAGAGCGTTCAGTTGAAGCAAAACCAGAGTCAACAAAAGAGGCTACTCACCTTCATGCTCGGGACATTAAAGGGATTCTTTTATCTGTCTTTTTGAGAGCGGGGTTGTGTGTGTGTGTGTGTGTGTGTGCATGAGGGATACATCACACAGCCAACATGTCCACTGGCCTATGGACAGAGGCATCAATCTCTCACACACGCATGCACACGCACACGCACACACCTCCCTCATGCATTAATGGTAGACAAGATAGACACACAAAAGTGTCTGTGACAAAAACATAATTAATGTGCAATAAACTGCCAACCATTCTGCCTCATGGACACATCTCAAACACCAAGGACATGTTGGAATGCAAATGTAGCCTTCCTCTGCACAGCTATTGTACCTCCATGAGAAAATAGCTCATTTTCTCTCACTGAATCAACTCTAATGCAAAATGTGGGGGCAGCAACAGCAGCATATAAGCGTTCTGTGTACATGGAGTGAAACAATACTATGTGCTATACTAATGTAAATATTTGTGTCGCCTGTCATTGCAGTTTGTTTGAAATTCCTTCCACTATTCTAATGGTAGAATTATTTTGTCATCGTCCCTATCATTTTATTGATAAATGGTTTGCTTTTTTTTATTTTAATAAAAAAATTTAAAAAGTGTTTAATTTTAAACACTGAAATATGTCTGTTAGATTTTCTCCACAGTGCAAGGTGACATCTTCAAATGTCTTGATTTTTCCGACTAACAATCCAAAACCAAAAGAGATTCAGTTAACAATGAAAAATTCAGCAAATCCTCCTCATTTGAGAAGCTGAAAATAATTGATTTTACAATTGATTGACTATCCAAATAGTATTTATAAATATTTTCACATCAATCGACTACTAGATTAAAAGTCTTGTTTCAGCGAGTACTACACCTCTATATACAAATAAATTAGAAAAAATATTACATTTGTGAATAGTTTGTTTCATAATTTCCTTAAAAAACACAATTTCAAAATATCTGGTCATATTCACAAACACAGAAACACAGTGAGAAAATTGACATATATATTTCAAAAATATCAATAACCTCGGTGTAGCAGTATTCCAGCGATCAGAGAAGCTGCCTTGGAACAAAAATGTCACTTTGAATACCGACGACAGTGAGAGGAGAAAACCCACGCAGATTGTTTTCACCTTACTCAGCAACTACTGTGACCCTGCCCACACTGACCCCTGTACTTACTCCAGTGGATTTATAATAGAATGTGCCAACCCTGTCCCCATAGGATCTACTGTACGCCATCATGCTCCCAGCACCCTCCCCTGTCCATCTATAGGAGCTTGGAACGGCTGTGCAAAGTTGCAAACTAATAAAGCGAGGGTAAAGGAGAAAGTTGCTGCTGCAGTGTGAGAATTCAATCAGGGAGCTTTGCTGCCTTGCTCAGCATTTTTTCATCTAAGCAGGAGAGGGATTACATCATGCCCTGCAGCAAGCCAACTCTATGGGCACCAAGAAGCAAGCAGCCCTGCAAACTGCCTCTGTATAGGGTGCAGTGACTGAACACACACATACACGCACACATACATTATTACAGTAGAGATGTGTGTTCAAGAGCAAGCTCTGTTTTGCACCCTCAGGTTTCTTTGGGGAGGCATTTAAGAGAAAATGTGTGTGTGAGAGTCTCAACAAGTCTGTACATTATTCTACCCTGTTCACAATAGACTGTATGCGTGTTTATGTGTGTGTGTGTGTGTGTGTGTGTGTGTGTGTGTGTGTGTGTGTGTGTGTGTGTGTGTGTGTGTGTGTGTGTGTGTGTGTATTCTGGGTTGTTGAAAAGATATTCCTCTGCGTCTTCTCAGTGCCGCTCTCGAAAGATTTAAGTGTGCTAAACCGTAACAGATCCAATTCTCCTGAGACCAGATAAAAGACAAAAAAAAGGAAAACCAAAAGGAAAAGACAAAGAGTGTTGCCTCCTGTAGTTTCCTGTTCAGCAACTAGTCCTCCTGGCCCTGTGGAGCCATGACAGCATGACATCAAATCAGTGGTTTGACAGATGTGTGGTCACTGTTTGTTTGTGTGTGTGTGTGTGTGTGTTGACAGATTACATGTAGACTCTTACACCTCCCTGTCCTGCGGTCATCAATCAGGAGGGCGACGCTGGGGAAATTAAAAGCCTTTATGAGGGTCTACCTTTACAGTCCGGGACCCCGTAGTCCACTCATCGTCAACATAAAGTATCTCGACGGCAGCGAACATGACATGAGACTCTTGAGGACAGAACCAGCAGCGATATAGCAACACTGGAAACCAATTTAATTTCCACCGAATGCAAATGAAAAAAAATATAAAATGAAGAGGAGGCACTTTGGTGAGCGAATACATGCGTTTGTTTTACATTAAAATGATAAAACACAGAATTGGCCAGCTGGTGCGACTGCGGTTTATGCTACTCTTAAGCTCTGAGGAGAGAAACAAACCCTCTGAAATGATATTATTGCAAAATAATTGCTGCTTCCGTTAGCTTTTAATGGATTCTTTTTTTATCTGCGAACCAGAGCTCAAGAATCATCAGGTGCTTAGAGATCTTTCTCTTCATATAAACTCTGTCCAGAAACTGTACACAAACCAAAAGGTAAACCAAACAAACAGCTGCTATCCAGACAAGCAGCTGTGCAGCGACCGACTGTGTTCTTTACCGCGCGCTGCTTCTCCTCAGGAGCCGTTCCAACTGGGATCAATCCGGCTTAGGTAGTGATCAATATGCAGACACGCCCGCCTCCTTCCTTATACAGTCACATGAACATGCAGCCACATGAGCGAACACACACGCACGCACACACACACACACACACACACACACACACACACACACACACACACCAGGTGTTGGGAGGGAAGTCTCGCTGCACAATGACAGATTTGAATCTACCCTGCTGTTTGAGCATTAAATTGGAATTTTGTCTGACGAGGAAGCTATTAGTGGCGTTGGAAAAGCATTTTGTTAACGGACGTGTGTCACACAAAACTACTACACAGTATTATATAAGGAATGGTCGAGGGTTGAGTTCAACAAAGGGTGGAAGACGCACTCTCTAAACCACTTAGGTTCACTTGTACATTGGCCACATCTGACTAGCTACGCAGAGTGTATTTTAATAAAAGATCAGCTGTTAAAGTTAGTTTGAATGGCTCTCTCTGCACCACCACAGAGTAGAGTTCTGTATGAGATTATTGGGAGGTGAAGCTGTTGGGACAATCTTACATTTAATTATGCTACTTCCTAGTTTGAAGAAACATTTTCAAGGAAACACAACCTAAAGTATCTAAACAAACCCTAACCCTATTTTTAAAGAGTCCATGAAAAACGTGTTTTAACTGTGACTAATGAGGACCTGCTTCCCTTGATCCGGCCAGGCTGCGTGATCAAACTGATGATCTGGGGCATGCGGTACATGCAGCGTATACTAATGATGTCAGCGACGCTGGATGCAAGCTGAGAGCTTTTAGTGCTTAATGCTCTAAAAATAACTACTGCCAACTACATGAATTTCACATAAATGCAGAAGGTGGCAGGTAGGGAGAACAATAAATAAAGGTAACTGAGTCCAAGCACTGTGGAACGGAGAAGTGTGAATGTCACCTCCATCACATGCTGAGAGATAACAGACCATCGAGGGAGACGGACCTGTGACTGAAGACTATTGAATGAGTTCAGATCACTCCTGGGAATCCAATTTTACCTCTTAAGACTATTCATTTACCTACAAAGGTATTCACGCATTGTTGAAATACTGAAATATACTGTCTTTATTGAGTTTACTCTCATTCTATTGTATTGATATAATCCACAGATTATAAGACTACCTGAGAGAAAGAGAACAGCAGCGTTTCTAGTGATTCAGATCCAGAATAGCAGTTCAATTTCAGTGTGTGCACCTTTTGTTTCAACTAATAGGACCTGCCTAGAGTTTCTACCTGCTTGACATTACAGTGATGCTAAATGCTGCTAACTACGTCCGTGTCAAGAGCTGTGAGGAGCTGCGGTCTGAAATCTGTGAGTCATCCAGTTAAGCCGGGGTCTTTGTTCCCCACTTTCCCTCATCCAGCCTGATCAAGACGATAATGTGTAGGCTCCTCAGATAGAGCTAACCACTGTGCTCAGGAAACAAGCACAGCACACTTTGAAAAGGTCAATAAGCTCCAACACAGTTGTTACCAGACAGAGAAAGAAAAAGGAAACACAGACAAAGAGAAGGCCAATTAAAGTCTTTTGCTTTAATTGGAGACAACAGGAAAGCTGCCGATCCAAAATCAAAAACCTTAGCAGCATGAAACGCAGGCAGCAAGATGAGACTTTAAATGTTTTACGCTGCGTATGCACTGAGATGATGAAGATGTGCGCCCATTATCTCCGCTCCACAACCTGTGCGCTCACAATCCACAGCACTTCCCTGGCAGAGAGGAGTGGGATAAAAGGCGGCATTGTCCCTTTACACCTCGAAGTGAATGACAGCTCCACTGCAGCTGCATATCTTCACGTTCCATATGCCTGTAGGCAGCACGAGATAAGGACCCCCCCCCCCGCACAGCCACATGCATGAATCACCGTTCACCCCTCCGAACCAAACTAAACCACCGTTACCATGGCAGCCAGCCACTATACATTGTAATTAGCTGGACTGAAATCCCCCAAGGCTCAGACCGGTTGGATGCAACCCACCGCTTCCATAGATCAAGGCAACCACTGTGGAACACGGGGGGTGGGGGGAGTCGTGTTTGTCTGCACACACAGACACAAGAGGTCACAATCAAGTGCAGACACACTTATGCACACGCACAAAAAAAAAGACATAAACCCTGACTAATTATCCCCAACATTTTATATTCCACCTCCCATCTTGCACCTTTTTGTTGTACGCAGGTACGGGGAAATAAATCCTTTACGTGAACTCTTCTCTGCCCACATTTAGCACAGCAAAGTGCTGCACAGCAGATGTACTGTGTGGGCATCTACGCCTCAGCATGAAGCGGTGCTCTCTGCGTTGGTTCGTGGGCAAGTGCGGATGTAAAGGCTACCAAAACCGTGCTGTGAAACAAAAAGAGCTACGACGAGTGAAGCTATTAAAATGCAAGCTACTGTCGGTGGCCCCCGGAGGCAACCCTGGCGGTGATTGTAGTGTCTATTTATTGCGCTCCCCAATTAGAAGAATATGATGCAGATTAGAGGCAATGGGTTGGATGCACGATAGGTTCATGTAGAAGAAGAGAGAGGTGCGCTGCGCGGTAACATCGATGTTTCACATCACAGTCATTTGGAGAGCGACTCTTGAGACCCTCTCCTACGGGGGTCGAGTGAGGACAGAGATGGATGGAAAAGTTGGTGACGAAGAAGAAATTCATCTGGAAACGAATTATGCCAGAAGGAGACACGAAGATAAGAACTAACTGGCAGTGTGTGGGTGTAAACTCCGAGTGAGAATCCATAAAACTTTTCTGCTGAATCTCACTACTAACGGGGACATTTTATGATTCATTTAAGCAGACTGCGGAGGATATTTTGGAGATTTGTCGGCTCATTGAGGAACATAAGCCCCAAACAGTTGTGGAAAAAGGTGCTGTTGAATTATGTCGTGATCGCTAAAAAGATGTTAAAGTAAAAATAATCTGACAGTCTACAACATCAGCATGCGCATACCAACCAATGTGAAAACTATTGCACATGATTGCACCATACCCAGACAGATATGTGTGCACTTATTTTTTTTACTTTCAAGCTTTAAAAAACCTCAGGGGCCAAACACATACTGCTTCTACAACCAGAGGCTGCTGGTGTAAAGACTGTATTTGTGTCAAATGAAACCCTTTAAGAGTACAAAATTGGAATAACTGCACACTTTTAAAACAATGGCATTTGGCTGTCTATGAGGCTAGATGAGAAGTGGAGATAAAAACGTGCACTATTCTGAAAAAGAGCTGAAAACAATCCCATGTTGCAGCAGCTCCTCTGTCCCTATAGAGCGTTGATGGCAGAAGTGCAGTTATAAAGAGAAACACCTGCTGTTCATAAGCCTCTCTGCAGATTTCGCTGACTCTCGCAGCGTCGTACGGTGATGCTTTGCTGTTCCTCTCTCACATTAACCACCCATTAGCCAACTGTTACTGCCATGCAGCGAAAACTACAAGGTGTCTTGGGTGTCGCCAACCATCCGGTTTATACACAGATGTGCATGAACACAAACTAACGCACAGACTTTACCGATAATGATGCTGGCCTCCGTGGTGTCTCTCTATTGAAGGACACATTGTAAAGAGTGACAGAACAGAAAAGAGATTAGGAAGGGAATGCTGCATGATGCCAGATAAACTGAGAGAGCACTCCGAGACATAAAGCCATTTGGCATGCGCGTGTCAGCATATTTTTGAGCACACACACACACACACAGACACAGAGACACACACAGACACACACACACACACACACACACACACACACACACACACACACACACACAGACACACACACACACACACACACACAGAGAGAGAGAGAGAGAGAGAGAGAGACCTTGTGGCTATCCCCTCCATTGATTTTGAGTTTAATCCGTCGACAAAAGGTCACAGTTAAGTGGTGAATAAAAAGTGGACAGCGATTTATAAGAGTGGCCTCGCCATGCCAATCATAGGCTATAGTGGTACCAGCATCCTATTTATACTGTAAAGAGAGAGAGGGAGAATATAACACAGAACACAACAGTGAGAGGATGGGCACATATGAATAAATACATTTAATTAAGTATCCCTTACATTTACAGACTAAAGCGTGTATCTCTCTGCTACACCACTTACCATCACTGTGAGCTCTAACCAGTCCATTATACTGGAGGTTACAAGCATACGCAAGCATCCCCTGAACATTTTCCCATACTAAAAAAAACAAACAGGAAAACCAGATGAATCTTGCTCCAGCAGATGAGTCTGGTACGCCTCTCAGATCCATTGGTCAGATTTCCAGCAACTTCTGACGGGCCAATCACAACCGTTAATCTAAGGATGTAGTAACACTCGTCTTTTCAATCAGATTTATTTGATAAGAACTCAGCTGTGTCCGCATACGTGTGTCCACATTTGACACCTCAAATGTGACCCGCCTGATCGGATAGAGATCGAAAATATTTTATAAACACATTCAATTTCCTATAAATTCTTCACAACAAAAAGTCTCCCGTTATTTTTTGCAGCTTACTTTTCCTCTCCGCAGCACAAGTAGACTTGTTTTAACGACGTTAACAAAGCTCCGCCTCACCTATTATTTTTGCTATTTTAAAGCTTTTATTTTAAAGCAGCAAAATCAGGAAATGCGTCCAGAGGCATTTTGAACTGTAAAAATGAACTGAGAGGCTCCAAACTAATTTGCATTTGTGATTTTGTCCGGCAATGTTATGTAAAGTCCCACCACCTCCCCTTAAACATCTCTTAAAAGATGTACTAACTCTGCTACCTGCATGGAGGTTTCTATTTCTTCTCTTGTTTCACTCACTGAGGGACGCTATAATGTCCAGGCCGAATGTGAATGTAACCATTAAGATCCCATCAGAAAGATGTCCTACTGAGACCAGAATGCCAACCTTTACTGGGGCCATCAATCTTTAATGACTCCCTCACAAACACGCATGTGAACATATAGACACACAGGTAATGGGAGAGAGAGAGAGAGAGAGAGAGAGAGAGAGAGAGAGAGAGAGAGAGAGAGAGAGAGAGAGAGAGAGGCCTACCTGCAGGTTAATGGTTTCTTGGTGTGACAGCTTCTTATACAGTTGTGAACATGCGACCAAACATTTATAGAATCAAGATTTATATCCGTGATTTAGGATTCAGTAAGTCCATTTAAGAAAAACCTCAGGTGATATATGACCTGTGTGTGTTTGTTCACCTGAGTCTGGTGGAGACCGGTCGCTGCTCGAGTGCATCCATCAACCCTCTCAACTCATAATGGCCTGATCTCCCTTTCCTGTCTCCCCCCTCTCCTCCCCACTTTTTTTTTTCCTTCCCCTCCTCTCTTCTCTTCCGCTCGACTACCCTGAATGCTTAATCGTGGCCCCTGCCTTCCAGGAGCACGTAAACACGCCAGCCGCACCATTGGCCGGGAACGGTGGTGTTGGTCTGCGCCGATTGGCTAAGGGGAATGGGGCATGGGTGGCAGAGGAAGAAGAGGGTTGGTGGTTACCATAGCCCCGCAGGATGACTGCTGTCCATAGTAACATACCAGACACACACATACACATACACATACACACACACACACACTCACAGCTCTAGCCCCTGAGGACATGGTAAAGGTCCCCACAGACTCACAGAACACAAACACACTCAGACATATGACACACCCTCTAACATCAAGCACAACAAAGGATTTTCAGAGCTTCACCCACGTGAAGACGGTAAGACATTTGGCATTGAAAGGACAAATCCAGCTCATGTTGCGATTTTTGGTATTCTACCTAGATTACAGCACCCACGATCATGTTTACAACGTTTACATAATTCCTTCAATTCTATGCAACACACTGATTCCGCGGTTGAATTGGGGTCAAACAGACAACAAATATATAAATAAAACACAATTACTCACTTAAAAGATGGTTTCCTCAAGGATTTCTGAATCCTATGATATTTGAATTGACTTTTAGCACTTAAAAAAAAACAGACCAACACATTAGAGTTTTTGTTGATGTAAAGGATCAAGCTAATGGCACCGTATCATTTTCAGACACAGAGGGGTTGTTTTTCTTCAGAAATATAAGAGGCATATTTATGCAGAGTACAAGATTTGTAAGCGTAAATTAACCTAGATATTCTACTATCAAATTAATATGGAGAGACTAGTAGGGCAGTGCCTTTTATTGAGGTTTTCAAAGAGAGACGTAATCACCCTAAAAAAGAAAAAAAGATTTTTTTTGTTGCTGAGGTTATGTAAATTGAACTTATGGTGCTGTTAGATTGCTGCTGGACCGCCCTGTTAATAAAGGTGTGTGTCTCCCTTTGTGTGTAGCAAGCATTTTTTTTTTTACCACAATGAAAATGCTGTTTTTTAAAGGCTTAACGCCGACCAACATAAGCAGATAATTTGGTTGAGATTTTGGAAATGATTACATCTATTAGTTATGGAAACTATTTTGATCACACAAATTGGAAGCAAACCTGCGCAGCCACTACTGGAATCTAATTCTACAATAGTATAATAGCCAGTGATATGATAATAGTTAATGATATTATTGTAGCCTGATCCTTTACTGCAATGGTGCAGAAATGCAATGAATAGACATGCAAAAAAGCATTTGCATGTTTATTTAAAATGAAAATGTCAAAGTTAAGCTTGGATGCTTAGAACTATTGGGTACAGCCCTAGTTATGAGCTAACATTAGCTCTTAAAGTACAGCTAAATAGCAGATATGTTAGCATTATCAGTAATAAGTTGTCAGTACATTTACAGTACTAGCAGTTCCTTATTATTATAAAACGACAATTATGCGGCATGAGATTTAGTTTATAGAAAATAATTGCATTTCATATAAAAACTTTAATATCGGTCAGAAAATTGTTCATCCCCAGTGAGACATGAGGTCGTCGCTCCAGCTGAACTGCGGTGTGTGAAAGAGCCACAACAACATACTCAGCTGAGCCAAAAGCTTCATCTATAATTCACAAGGTCGTCATTGAATGAACCCAGGCGGCCGTGGCACAGAGAAGGGTAGTGTTATGACTTAGTGCCAAGTCTCTACTTCTGCACAACTGCTGTAATTGTTTGCAACTGTATGAAGCTTCCACATCAAGGCTGGAATAAAGGATGCTCTTCTCTTTGGTGGCCACAATATGTAACAGGTGTTTTTTCATACTGTGTACCATCTTCTGAATCCAGACATGCTCCTTAAATAATACCTTTAGTACAGTGGTAAATACTATCTTTAATGAGGTGGTTTCTGTTGATCTGTTGATACATGTGGGATTTTTTTATTTTGCTGGATAAGAGCATCCATTACTCTGTTTACTTTGCCATGTGTACTCAGTCTCTCTCTGTTAAATACTCAAAGCACGGAGCATTTGGTTCTCCCTCAGCAGCATCACGCAACTGTTTTGCTGGCTGTTTTTTTGGAGTACAGCGAACATGAAGCCGATTACATAAGTGTGAACCCCTTTGCCGGGCCCAATGGGAGCAAGATGCTCGAACACAAAGCAGAGAGGCATGGCATGGAAGAGGCAGTAGAGATGACGGTATTACATAACAAAACTGCTGTGGGCTGACTCAGTATGTGTGTGTGTGTGTGTGTGTGTGTGTGTGTGTGTGTGTGTGTGTGTGTGTGTGTGTGTGTGTGTGTGTGTGTGTGTGTGTGTGTGTGTGTGTGTGTGTGTGTGTGTGTGTGTGAGAGTGTGATAACACATTTAAATGTCTGTTTCTATAGCTACAGTACAGAGAAGGGAAGGAACAGCTTCATCTATTGATCAGCATAATGGAGGAGCTTTTACAGCGTGAAGACAATCATTCAACACTTGACATACAGCAGAGATTAAATAACACAGCACACATTTCATTCCTACATAGTGGCTATTTTATAGGAGACTGTGCCACAATGTGATAACAGCCGTGGTGCTAACTGCAACTGATTAATAATGGTATGCTTCAGAATTTAGCCACTGAAGAGATCCAGGGTTTGAGTCCAGATAATGGTTCGTACGGTTTTCTCCAGTTGTCCATCAAACGCAAATTGGTTTGGTCAGAATAAATGTTGTAGGGTGTGATAAACGAGACATCCCTCGTTGTATGAAAACTCCCCTACGACTCCCTTATGGAAGCCGTCCAGAATCACTCTGATGTGCCCTTGTTTGCTGAAGCAGGCCGTGCGACAGCCAAATAACCACCATTAAACACTTAAAGACAGAACTGGGACTGGAGTGAAGTAGCAGCTAGCCAGCAGTGAAGCTGGCTCCATCCATCACAGGTGCAGCAGTTGACAGCCAGGGAAATATCCACTACTGTGTGGTGAAACGTGGAGGCAGAACCAGAAAACAGTTAAAATCTATTTCACTTCCTTTGATGCAATTCACTCTGAATACAAATCCCACTTAATCTTTTTTATCAAGGAGCCTAAAACCCTGTCTGTCACATCAAAACAACTTCTAACACTCGAAATCCTCTGTTTTGTTGTTACATGGATGATGCTGATGGATTTTCCAATTAGATGATAGTTGATAGAGAGGTATTTGTTTGAAAGCATGTTTGCCTTGATTGACAGGTATCTGGCAATTCAGTATTTCGCCATTTTGGTTACGTCTTCTTTGACCCAAATCGACTCCAAACAAGATCTGGATTTTCCGAGACCTACGAGTCAGTTTATAATTAGAGTGCACTTGTTGGATGGCACCAGAACAGAGAGAAGATTACTTCAACAAAAATATGTTGTTCCACATTAATATCTGCTGAACTGGCAAAGAAAAGTAGTACATATTAACTTTTTACATATTGCCAAATAGCCCGCCATGACTCACACAGTGGTATTTTTAGCATGGCTTTACCGGGCTGAACTCCAGTACTGCACAACACACTGACAGGATGTACAGAAAAGAGGATGTATGTTGTCTTTAACGCTCTCTCAGAGCAGCACATATATTTGAGCCTCCCTCACTGTGACTCGGATTAGGGAAAATCGTTTCGACATACGGGCACGCGCATCTGTGCGCAAGCCAACTCGGCTCTGCCATGCCAAAAATTCCCATATTCTGACTCTTACATAATCTGGCTGTCCTTTGATGTTGCTTTAGCATCACATGGCACTGAAGCGAGCCAGAGAGGAGGCTGGGTAAATCTCTGAAGGTTACAGCTCCGACTGCCAGAGTCGGAAGTCAGTCTGCCACTCTGGCCGCTGAGGTGGCAATAGCACCGCGGTTCAGGCTCAGAAATGACATGCTGCTGATAGCTAATGGATTCCATGAGTCATTGAAAATAAAGGGGAACTACAACGCTCCTGTGATGCAGTGATTGAGGATAAACCAACGTTAGGTAAAATGCATGTGGTTTTAAAAGACCAATGCACATTCTGTTGTTTTCAACTGAAGCTGCCAGTGTGCTGCACCAATATTCCCCATCTTTAAATAAGATGTATACTGGAACAAATGATTTACTAAGAAAGAACATTTTTGAGAGACCTAATCCATATTAATTAGGGCTTCTAATACATCCATGTTAGGTACAGCAATCCAAACACGCACTAATTTAGGCAGCCGATGTGAATATTAACAAGCTTAGTGACGCCAATTTTGCCCAAACATTATTTTCCTACAAAGAGCTGTATTCTCATGTTCAACGCTGACCACTCAATTATTACTGCCTTCCTTCCTCTGATCTATCACATACTCACAGAGCTAATCGCATTCATGTTGGAGAACAATCTTTTTCATATCTGATATTCATAAAAAGGACCAATACTGGACGAAACTGTCAACATGATATATCTAACGGCTGCTGAATGAACACGTTTTTGATCAGCAAAGGACACAAATATGCAAAGAAGCTGTTGAAGACCATTTCCAATGTACACAAACTACTGAAGCAACAAAAAACACCCAGTGTGATACATGATACAGGACTAACTGTTGAGCTGGTTAGAGACAGAAAACAGGGATGATGGTAAAATCGAAATGCTTTGAAAACCAGATCCTAGGTTAAAAAAAAAATTATAATATATATATTTTTTTACATTGCAGAATATAATAAAACTCATAAATTGTGTGTGTATGTGTGAGACAATCAAAAAATAATGAACTACTAAGATCAAGACAAGAGGAAAGACAAAAAGGAAGGAAAGGCAGAGAATGAGAGGGAAAATAAGAGGGTTTTGAAGAAGTATTTGTAACTGAAACACACACACACACAAAAATACACACGAAAACACTAATAGCCGCCTGGGAGTCTACCACTTATGCTGCTGACTGGACAAATGGGGCAGAGGATGACTGATGAGAGGTCTAGGCCAGAGATTTTGTTTGTGCATACAGCTCTGCACCTTAACTTACACTTGTCCAGCATTTTGTTTTTTTTAAACAAATACAGTTTTGCAGTTTGTATGCTCAAGTGTGTTTTGTGACCTACGTAACTTTCGTTTGTGCAAAACAAAAACAAAAAACAGTGGATGGAGAAGATGCAGTGCAAGCTAGAGGATGTGGCCTAAGAGCAGAGCTGAACAGAAATACTTGAGCCTCTTGGGGGAACGGGGCAGCTGTGGCTTATAGCTGTCCACTCCCCCACTTTACTCAGCGAGTGGAGGATGTGTGGTCACCGCTTAACATTGAGCTATTAACACAGTTTCAGTGGCTGGAGGGAAAGGATGCAATTACAGCCCCATGTTTGGTAATCCACTACATTACACTACAGTAGGAAGGGTGGGACTGGGTCTGTTGTGCGCTGATGGGTGAACCGGTGAATGGGCTGTTCCAGGGTCAGAGTAGTGGTACCGAGGGAGTGTACTACTGTTAAAGTAGCCCTCAAAAAGCTCACAAAAGTGCCGGTGAATTTAATTCCCCTGTGTGGAGGGAGGGGGGGTCGCTTCAGTGGCCCTTGACGTACCAATTTACTCTTCCAATGCACACACACACACATACACACACACACTCGCAATGTAAAGAATAAAGGATGGTGGGAAAGCAAACAGATGATGAAATGACAGGTGCATAACATTACTGTGCCCTTTTCCCTCAGAAGAGCTCAGATAAAGCCTGAATGGAGCCTGTTGTAATGTTAATAGTCTCCACTTGTACACATCCAGCCTCTCGTTGAATTTCAAATGTGTTTAAGTGCTACATAAATAAAGATGATTGGATTTGAGTTATGATGCATTCTGTTTCTGCTCACAGCAATGCAAGAACTGAAATAGCAATATTAACGTAGTACACAGACTAAGTATACAGTCCCTGGTGATAGGAAATCATTACCATACAGTTACACATGACCTGATCCATTTTTGAAAAGTGGACTAGTGCATGCACTGACAATTCAGTGCTGAAATAATTGAGCGCTATCTATAATGCATTCACATTTCCTGGCAAATAACGGTCTTTGATGAAAAGGCCACTCTCATCAAACATTGCTACAACAGACAAAAAAAGCAAACCGCATTGAACAGGAAGAGTTGCACATTATGGGAAATACGCTTATTTATTTCTTGCCGAGAGTGAAATAATGAGAAACAGCTCTCATATCTGTAAGCTAAATATGAAGCGAGGGCCAGCAGGTGATTAGCTTAGCTTAGTTAGCATAAAGTCGGAGAGAGGAGACTCTTACCAGACCACTACAACCTACCAGACAGGTGTCACATGACCCCTGTCTTGTAGGTTGTAAAGGTAGTCAAGCTAGCACCACCGCTAGTCAGCTAATCTGCATGCTGAACACTGTTGGCTATGCTACTTAATGTTATTAACTGTGTGTTTGACTGTTCTATGAGTTTTTATCCCCATATACACATTTCTTTTTCAACCTTTGCAGAAGAGGCCGTCTCCCTGTTTTTATAAGCAAAGGCTAATTGCCAGCTTTAGTTTCATATTAAGCGCGAAGACATGAGAGTGAGTATCAATCTCCTCATACAACTCTCTGCAAGAAAGTAAATAAGAACGTTTCCCCAACTGGTTGACTTCTTCATTTAAGCAGACACATCACCACAATACAATGTGTGGATCTATTTTCACACCCCAATCACACGTTTATTTTGCAATTATTCATTTTGACACCCCATTCAGCAAAAAGATAAGACAAGCGACAATGTTACAGATATAATAATGTACTAAATTATACACTTATGTTGATTACTACAACCAGATGAACATGGCGATGGCTGTACAGTGTGATAATGACATTATCACTCCTGTGTGGCTGCTTTCAGCGTCTTTGTGAACTAGAGTCACAGCTGCACTTCTGACAACATGCTTTTGTACGTTGGGTTTCTTCCTTTCTGTCTCTGTACCACCAAAAAAAATCCCCCTGTTCCTCTCCTATTCACTCCCTCTCTGAAGATTAAGGCAAGGCAACAATGGTGATACAGCAGAGTTAATCCCAAAAGGCTGTGTCATGTGTCCAAAACTGCCAACACAAACACGCAGCATCAACAGCACAAACAGAGAATCACAGCTGCACATGATGGGACGTGTGCAAACGCTGCAAAGTGGCATACACGGTCACGGCTTTGACTTAAAGCATGAAAAAAACATTGTTTATATCCTGGTGTATGTAAATCACCCTCATTAACATATTCTTTTTATAGGAAAAGTAATATATACACAGTAAAAAAACAATAAAGTCTGGCTTATTTAAGAGGTAAAGCAAACGTTGTTTTGTTTTTTTCTGAACCTTATTTCATAACCACACAGCAGTTACCACCTGATCTGAAAACAGCGCCAAAGTGACCCTGGGTACAGTATGACATGTCAGACCGTGTCCACAGCACAAAGACCACAATAAAGACTTGATTAAAAATCCAACATCAAGCAGCCTGTGTCCTCAATAGGATGGAACATAAAGTTCTACCTCCAGGTAGTACGCATGCATGACTCACACTCTCCCTCACTAGGGTTTCTCTCCAGGCTTCCCCCTCATTCTGTGCCTACTGGCCAGCAACAAGCCCCACAACAGCAGTCACAAGTTGTTACCACTATGGGGGAATGAAGATGGGGGGGGGGGGGTACCTTCTTGTTATGGACAGCCACAGTGATGCAAGCTAATTGCAAGTCCTGAGAAAATGCAAAGTGGTTTTTTTTCCCTGTGCACGTAGCTCTGTTTGTAACGCGAACAGGCAGCCCATGAGACGGAGAAGGAGGGGGTGCTGGGTAAAATGGCTAGAGGTAAAGACGAGCTCAGTGATAAACGGGAAGCGATGTGTGGAGAGGAGCGAATAGACGGACGGATGGATAGATACGTACTGCTGTAGAGGGTGTCGATCCAGGAGAGCCGGGGCAGGCCACGAGCACTGAGGGGCTCCATCCTCCTTTCCTCCGCCTGTCTCAGTCACTCTGCTCCCTTTCTTTTTTCTTCAGTCCTTCTCTGTTTGCTGCCTTTCGCGTTGCCTCTTTTCTTATCCTTATCCTCGAAAAACAGCCTTCATCTCGCAGGGAGAAGCTAACAGAATCATTCGGAATGAATGTCAAAAGAAGACACCTCCGGGGTCCGACAGGCAGACGAGCGGGCCGAAGCAGGAGTGTATGGGTGAGTGGTGTGTGTGTGTGTGTGTGAGGGAGAGATTAAACAACAGGCTGGAGACGACCACCGCGGACCGTTGCTAGGGGAAGGGAGAAGCACTCCCTCTCTCTCTGTTTGGCTTGCTCGCTCACTCTCATCCACCCCTCCTCTCTCTCTCTCTCTTGATTCTGCACGATTGGCTCTTCAGCCTCTCTCTCTCTTTCTCTCTCTCTCTCAGTAACTCTGAAGCCATGAATGATGACTGTGAACCAATGGGGCTTGCGTCAAATGTGAATTATTCTTCTCTCGGCTCTTCTCTCTTTAAATAAAGCTATTCAATGGATGCCAAATTCTCTCACTGTCTCCTTCTCTTTTAGGTGAACAGTGCATTGGTTTCTTCCTGTAATGTGCAAACTCAATTGCTTTAACTTGACCTATTGTAAGGTACCTTTATAAAAAAAAAAAAAAATAAAAAAAAAAAAAAATAAAAAGAAACTCGAGCTTAAATTCTCCATTTTTGTCTCGAGCCACCATCTTTCATCTCTGTTGCTTTTTGTTTATCCACAAAAGTCTCACTGAGAATAAAAAAAATCATGTTTTCATGTCTTTTTCAAGAGATAAAAATGTTGAGGCAATAAATACATGACAAACGAAATAAACAGGCAAAGACAACTGCTTCAAAATCATCCAAATTTAGAAAAAAAAAAGCAAATGCAGTGACCATTAGCAGGAGATTCTTTCTTTTATTGTCATTTTTTTTTAAATTGTTCCAGGTGGAAATGCAGCGTACTTTAAAGCTTTAACTGGTCCAGTTCCGTTCTAACACAGCAAACCAAACAGCCATGTTTATTTTTAATTTCTAAAACATGCTCTAAATGAAAATAGGTAAGGAGAAACTAGTCCATGGAGAGATTTGGTTACCTAATCCTGAGGACGGTTTAATGTGGGGTTTTATTCGGGAAATGCACAACATGATCAGCTCAGGATAACCACCGCTGGACTGCCACACACACAACCATGAGCCGCTGTGTGTAGAAACAAAGTCAGAGGTTCAGCTTAAAAATGACCTGTTCGGATGTCATCGTGTTTTAAGCTACTCCAGTCTTCTTCTGTTCCCTTAAGCACTCGCAATTCTTATTACACAATTAAGCATTTCATGGACTGCTTTATTGATTTTCAAATGATCACTCTGTCAGATTTTAATGGGAGCATTAGCTTGTGTAGCACATTAGCTCTCCTGTTGCGTCCTGCTGCCACAGACCCAGCTGACAGTGTCAACACACAGCGGCCCTTTCTGTTCATCAGAAACAACTCGCTCTGTTTTTGAACGCATGTGCTACAGAGGAGAGGAATGAGAGATGAGCACGGTGCCAGCGGCAACAAAGCCTGATATGAAGCCCTCCCCTCAAACAGCCCCCCTCAAACAGCCCCCCCTCAAACCCCTGTCGGGTCCACACCTCCTCCCCCCGTCATCCTCCTCTAACCAGCATGGGGGAGGAAAGACGAGAGGGTTGAGAGGCAGAAAAACTTCAATTAGGCCACAAAAGGCATCCCCCCCCGCACCCTCAGGAGGCAGAGCACCGGGCCCAGAGCACCCCTCTTTGTCTGGCTACACATCTCTTATGTGCCAGCTGGAGGAAACGCACATACATTCACAGGCCCCCCCGGGCTCAACTGGCCAGAGTTCATATATGTGTGTGTGCTGGTGTGTCAAGGCATTTAATGTAAGCCTGCATGTGTTAATGTATGTCAGGGTTATTATAATGAATATAAATGTGATATTATGAAGGAAGAAAATTACACTGGCTGACGCTGACGCACACACACACACACACACACACAGACACACACACACACACACACACACACACACACACACACACACACACACACACACACACACACACACACACACACACACACACACACACACACACACACACACACACACACACACACAAAGCCAAGCAGGCAGAGAAGAACACAGGGTTGGTGAGTGACACTTCATCAAAAATAGATTCACCTACTGTACAGCCTTACACATCCTTTGTCTTTAATCTGGGACAAAAGGGTGTTTCTCTCTCCCCCTCTCTCTCTCTCACACACACTCAGACCTATAGCTCTACCAGTGTGTGTGTTCATTGTGTGCATGTACCTGTCTTCTCTGGTTTTGAACTGCCCACCTCCCCCCTAAATGTCTCATCATTCAAGGGGGCAGAGACAAACAAAGAGAACACATGCATCATGCACACACACACACACACACACACACACACACACACACACACACACACACACACACACACACACACACACACACACACACACACACACACACACACACACACACACACACACACACACACACACACACACACACACACACACACACTTCCTGGAGCGTCGCAAACTTACATTTATCAAATACTAATAGGCAGTCAAGCTGTGTAGTAAGAAGGGCCATTACTGACTGTCTCTACAACTCTAGGAAAACAACAAAGCTCAGCACATCAGAAACGGTGCATTCTCCATAAAGGTCAACATTCAGCAACAGTCCTCCACTCAATGTGTGTGTGTGTGTGTGTGTGTGTGTGTGTGTGTGTGTGTGTGTGTGTGTGTGTGTGTGTGTGTGTGTGTGTGTGTGTGTGTGTGTGTGTGTGTGTGTGTGTGTGTGTGTGTGTGTGTGGGCATAAAGGCCGAGCAGGTGGATTGAATGGATGGATAAGATCTAGACTTCAGGCTATCATTATTTTTAAATGTCTCCATAGTAAAAATGGTTTTAGGAATAAGAAGGTGCATTGTGTCAGATCACTGGTCTATAAATCCTCTCATATAGATTTGGCAAAGAATCCTGGGAGTAGTAGTTTGGTAATGTGGGTGTAACACAAACAGAAATCAAAAACACAATAAATAATTTCTCATTGCAGCAAGAAATATGGATTGCAACAAAAAAAGCCTAAAATCCATACCTCCATTTGCCCATGTATGTAATCCCACTGTACTGCGTGATGCTCAAAGGCATAGTTAGGCTTCACAAAGTCAAATGGGAGTTAGAGGTCTTCTGCACCACGTACTCACACAGGAAATCTGATCATTCGCCCCATTGTTTTACTGAAAAACTGTTTAACAAGCTACCTAAAAGGCTTATTCTCTACACCTAAAATAAATAAAAAAAACAGCTTCTACTTGAGGTAGTCTAAATGAAAAGTGGATAAAAACAACATGGATTTAGTGCGTGTATACAGAATGAAACAATCTACTCACAATATGTAACAGAATGGTAATCAGATATGGATGGAAATGGTTTATTGGAACACAATGTATTTTATTAGCTCAAAAATAAATGTTTCATATATGAAAATTCATCTGACGCCCACACTGATTGAACATTGCTAGTAAAAGTGAATCTGTTGAAAACAAAGCCTGGTCTGGGTAATTACAGCTCTTAATAACAAAAGACCACCAACACCGCCATTATTATAATCATAACATCACTGTTTATGTATAGTTTTAGTATGATAACCAGACAAACTGTGTGTGGAATAGCAAATGTAAAAGCTTTCATGAACGGCAGCAGGTCGATCAATTACTGTGTTCGATCAATCAATAAGAGACAAAATACAGGCATGTATTTAAACTAAAATGCTGCAGGCTCTTAACTTGAAATTTCAACAGGTAAAGATTTCCTGTATTATAGTCGGGAGGGAGATGGTGTTCATCTACAGGCCAGTGTGTGTGTGTGTGTGTGTGTGTGTGTGTGTGTGTGTGTGTGTGTGGTGTGTGTGTGTGTGTGTGTGTGTGTGTGTGTGTGTGTGTGTGTGTGTGTGTGTGTGTATAATTAAGAAAGCCTAGTGGCCCACCAGCCAATCAGACTGCCACCCACCACTCTCCCACCCCTCCATCCTCTCTGTTCTACCCAGATACCCCTGCCCCGCCCCTCCCACTCCTCTCCCACGTTTCGACCCCAGGCCTGGTGTTAGTGTTGATGGCACTAATTTACCAGTCACCACCCCACTGTCAGGGGCAGCATCCACAGAGCGGGGGCAGTACGTGTGTGTGCCACTCTGCCCCCCCTTCTGCTTGGCATCGCAAAACTAACTGGTAGATGAGAATAAAGTTAACTGGAAATGTTAAAAGCCTGATCTACACTCTGATTTTAAAACCTGCTCCTGCACGACCCCCTGCCCACCCCCATCAAAATGTTTTCCAGCGCTACCAGTTCGTGCGTGTATGTATGGTACATGAGAGTGACAGAGTGGGGCTGCACATACAGCTACAGTTTCCATATGAGTGGCTTAATGCCTAAAGAAGCGCTGGAGCGTAAGAGAATTCACAGAAGTACAAATAATTTAGGCTGAATAAGATTTATCTCGGCAATAGGAGAGGATGGAATTAAGTCATCAGTTGAAAGACAAATTAATATTTACGATTATAAGTGCAAAAAAAAAAAAAGAATGAAACTATATGCTTCTTTCTAAATACATTATTATTATTGTGAAGGTGGAAATAGTGTTGGGTGGAAAATGTACCTCCAGAAAATAAACGACACAATGAGTCTACATTTACGTCAGTGGCTCTGTGATGGTGTAATTAAACACATTGTGCTTTGAACTAAATGCTGCAGTCAACATGCCAACATGTTCACTACAACAATGCAATAACTTTTGCCGGTAAGTTGTCATAAACCAAAGTATTAAACATATTACAATTTTGGCCTGATGATGGCACTTGATTAAAAGTTAATTTACCTATTTTTACAACTCATCCTGGGGGGGGGGGGGGGGGGGGGGGGCATGGATGTCTGTACAAAATGTCATGGTGTTCTATCCTACAGCTGTTGTACTAAAGCGATGGATCGACTTTCATTGCGGTCCATAGTGCCATGATAGCAATAGCATGGCTAAAAACAATCTCTATAAACATGAAAATTATTTTACTCTTCACTTGACTCTCGAATCTTATACCAGCGTAATATTTTTGGAATATTTGGCATTGAAACTTGACTAAAATATTTCAAGATTTTTCCATAATTTAAAGAAGGAGACTAAAATGAAAGCACGGCTGTACTGAACTCATCGTGCCGACTGTAGCTGGTTTATGAGCGCTAAAGATACCCTGGTAATTCACAATATCGACAGACACAAATAAAAACAAAAAGCCAATGCATCATAGAAGCACTCGGCCTTGTGTGAGGAAATCTCTAAAGTGTGAACACACACCTTGGATATGGATGACAATATTCTCTTGCTTTATGTTTTTTCGACAGGTCCCTTTGTTTTGGGGGTCGGGAGGGGGAGAGATGCCGGCAGGGACGAGCACTGACTATGCATTATTAAAAAGCCCAGAGTGCACTAGTGATTAACGTCTGCTTGTTTAATGGGAATGCCTGAAATCATCTGGGGCGTCTTTGTTTTTCATTGTTTGTTATTGACAGCTATATTCTATTTTATTTGAAGTGAAATGGTGTGATAAGCCCCGTGGGTTTTGTTTTTATCTAACACTGTATTCTACATCTAGTCCAGGTTTTATCACGGAGAAAGAGTCATTCATCCAACAGTTACTTCTTCGATACCACCATCCCTTCTTTATCTACTCCAATGTGTGCGCGTTATTAGAATAAGAATATTGGTACATGACTTTATTTGTTAACACTTCATGTCAACTTACATGTCTTCGTTAAGCTATTCTATCCGACAAATACAGCCAACAGAAGAAAACCATAAGAGCTTGTGCGGTTGTGTGTCTGTGTGTGTGTGTGTGCGCATCACAGTATGTGCTCTGGCAGGCGAGATCCTCTCTCACCTCATTTGCCCCGAAACCCCACCCCATCCCCATGAACTCCTTCACCGTCCAATTATGTGGAACGGACCTGTCTGGTCCGACCACTGTGACATATCTGTGTGTCTGCTGTTTCTATATCAAAGCAGCCTCGGATTTATGAGATGATAGAGCCTCCTTATGTACAGTCTTGCGCCCGTTTCTGTCAAAGAGAAAGACTGAAGAAGGGACAAAGAGATGGTGTGTGTGTGTATGAATGAGAGAGCGAGAGAGCGAGAGAGAGAGCGAGTATTCATCCCATGCCAGCTGAATTCACTTTGATCTATTGAGGTCAATGTGGAAATCATCTGAATCATGCTGTGATTGGACAGACACCAGATAAGGAGAACTGGCCCCTCCAAACACACGCACACGCACACAGTGTAAAACGCATCATGTGTTATTTATGCTGTTTGCTCGTCCTTAGTATTTGTTTGTAGCACAACAAAGCTTCACTTTCTCCTCCTTCACAAACACACTTTCACAGTTAGCTCGTCTGGCATTTTGAGACTAACCCAGCGAGGAGATAAGACTACAAAACAAACTGTCTGTCTCTCTGTGCTCTGCTGCATGCGTTTGTTTGCGGGTTTGAATGAACACAAAGGCTACATTTGCGTGTATCCACTCGACAAATTGACTTCTGATCTGGCTGATTTCGTCGAGTGCTTGCCAATAAACGCGAACACAAAATCCCATAAATAAAGGTGGACAGGGGAGTGCAGCAAAGGCACGGATGTCTGAATAAAGACCTACTGCACTCTAGTGTTTAGTTTCTGTTAACACAAGTTCAGGGGCTCAAGTAAACATCTTAAGTGTGTGTGTGATAGAGAGGAATCGATGAATTTGTGTGTTCTACTCGGTGTAAACGCGACCTGCAAAACATTTTAAACACCAAGTTTATTTATCTTCCATTTCAATATGTGTAATATCAAAGATTGTGTGTTGTGCTTTGAAGGCTACCAAGCAAATTACGTACAATTCACTACTGTGCCTGAACGCATCCTGTATAGTAAACAGAGTGATGAAGCTGCTGTTGCTCACCTTACACATCCTTTGTAAAAACAGTATAACACTACTCACAAATATAAGAGAGGATGAATATATATGTAGAGTGGGGAATAATTATATCCCACTGTACAGAATTATATTAATGGGAGCACTCATTACCACATAATCCGCAACTAAAACAATGTAATAAGAAAATAAACAAACAAACACTGAAACACTACAAAATGGAAACAAACATCATGGTGAATATCTTATTGTTACAGATGTCCACATGAGGGCACTGTGTCCATCTCCCCCGACATCCCACAATCCCATTAGATCTCCTCCAGTTAGGGTGTGCTCTCACTAGCATTATGTCACCTTAGGTGCAACTGTCACTGCTGAGCATGTGACTGCGACACATACAGTGTCCAGGGATGAAAAGCCAATAAAACAGCAGCAACCTAAGATCTGAGAAGTCATTAACAGTTTTTTATCATCTTGTTAAAGCTTCATTTGAGAGATAGAATGTGGCACAGATGAGTGAGCTTGATGCTGGAGCTGCAGAGGGATTGGTATAGTGGCTGTCAAGCCACCCGAGTCATCAGGACAGAATACAGTATACACGCCTGCTGACACATGAGAGGTTTGCTGGAGATCGCATGATGGAGATCGAAAGCTGCGTTTGAGATGAATAAGCAGCGGATCTCTTGGTTCATCCGGACGAGCTTGATGATAAATGTATGGCTTCACTCCAAGAGCAACAGCTACTTCATGCCCGTACAGAGTGAATGCAATAACTTTTTTTAACATATCGGCCACCTCACCACAAGTGAGTGGCAGAGCGAACCCACAGGTGGTTCCTGTCAGGCTGTAGAGGCTGTGACCAGAATCAACCATGATCCATGAAATCCTCTTTATACAGAGCCAAAACCACATGCAGTAAAACGAAAGATGCGTTTGCAAAAGAGTTGCAGAATTAGTGTGGCCTAAAACGTAAATCCTGACAGAGGTGTGTTGCAATGTTCTCAGATCATTTGCAAAGATGGAGCATGCGGCTGGAGAGCAAAAAATAAAACTAACACACAGTTATGGTCCTTGAACAGAATGAATGGAAGACGACTTTCTACTGGAGTGATCTTCCTCCAGGTATAACTATACTTTTAACCCTGAAGGCTCAGTGTGGCTCGTGTTTCCTACATGGGCACACACACACACACACACACACACACACACACACACACACACACACACACACACACACACACACACACAGCTCCTGTGACCTGAAACTCTTCCCTTTCTCTGACATAGCCTCAGATAACCAGGAAGATTGCTTTACTCATCCTGATCGTCTAAATGCATAATAAACTATTATGATATTATTGTGTTGCAGCGGAACTAGAGCTCCAAGTGGATGCAATTCTGGTAAATTTACATATCTGTGTATTTGTTTTCTACTCCAACCTAGCGATAAGAGGAAGTGAAAGTGATGAGCGCAGCAAAGGAAATCCTCAAGACACACACTGGGACAGAGAACTGAGAATGCCGGTAAAGGTGTTTCAAAACCGTTACACTTCAGTTAAGGGTTTCATTTATTCTCCCCGGTGTGTAGCCGACAACATAGATAGCTTTACTGAGAAGGACACGGAAGCAAAGGAGTGACAAAAGCAGGCAAGACATTATGTTTTGTATTCTTGAGAAAGAATAGCTTGGTGCTCAGGGGAAAAAAGAAAGCCGTGTCGTGAGAACGTCTCCTACTGTGACGGCTGTGAAAGCCAAAAGTCTGCGGCAAGTCTCCTTAAAGCTTGAAACTAAAAAGAATAAGCTAGAGTTTTTAAATTATCCAACCGGAGAAACCCAGCCCAATGGTGCCAACGCTTTTCCAGTGACGGTAGCTAGCAGCATTAGCTCCAAAAATCATGTCAAACCTTATTTGTATTTTTTTTAACACAACCAAAGACGACAAAATGCAGAATACAAATGACTACAAAGCAAACAACAGTAAGGTAAGGAGAAAACAATAAACATAATGTGCTCATTTGGAATTGCAGCACAACAGAAGATGATGTATAATGACGCTAAATCTAGCGAGAAAGTCGCCAAGTCGGCTACACAGAAAGGCCGCTCTTTAGGCCTCCTTCTAAAAGCCCCACCCCTAAAATTATTGTAATGAATGTAAGCCAAGCTGGCAAACACGTGGAAGTCTCTGTTATTGTGCAATGAGTGCATAGGCAGAAAGCAAAGGCAGGTAAGTAAACAGGCAGGTAGCCAGTCCAATCATTACATTCGGGTCTAATTAAATAATTGGAGCTTATTTCAGTCCCGCTACAGCCACTGATACCAGATTTTTCTCTTCCTTTACAACTAATAAAGCTAAAATGTTTTTTAAATTTTAACCAATATTCGTTTTAATCAAGGTGACGTTCTAGGACAGTCCAAGATCCAGACATTATTCCCCAAGGATGCCATCTGACACGGCAACACTGTCACCATGAGAACTTCACACACCAGCAGGAGGATCACAAGCCAGACATTCAGAGGACAGAATACAAGACCAAGACTGCAATCACCACTTTGTATACTGGACATTTAATACACTCTTATCATTCTACACAGTTTGAGATTTGGGCTCTTTTTGTTACCCTACGCTCTCTAAGCATGAGGGAACTTGTGGCTATTAAATGTCAACATCGTTCTCTTTATAACCATGAGACCATATGAGACAGCTGAACGAGGGTCGGATCAAGTTTTTTGTCTGAGTCAGCAGATGTTGACCACTGGCCGACCAACACTCAACTTCCTCCTGCAGTCTGAGTCACCTAAAAATGCTTCTTCTGATAGATAACACGGCAACTTTTATTATGTTTACAGGCAGGAAAAATGTTTCTTAAGAAGCATTTACATAATTTCCTCCTCTTTCTTGTGTGGAACAAGCTATGACAAGTTTACTGTTACTGATCGCATTCATTACACATCGCTCAGTCCTGGTTAAGGAGGGGAGTTCGATTTTAGACTCGTACTGACAAAAGCAGAAGCTTGATGCTACATGGTTGATGCGTAAAACATTGTTTAGATTTCAGTTCAGTACAGCGTCCTCATTTGGATTTTAGATAGTCTATCAGATTGAAATTTGATCTTGCCGGCTCGCAGAGCCACATTTGAAGTTGTGCTTAGTTCTTAAAAATAAATTAAGAATTTTATTTATTTTTTAACTGCACTTTAAGTACCCAAACTGGCTTTAAGTCCTGCATAATAGAGACCCAAAATGTTAAATATAAAATAGATAATTATTACTTATTATGAAAAAATAGTCAAATGAACAAATTGTGTAAACAATTTGTGGGGGGGATAATCAAACGGTTGCATATTGACCCCCTCCAGTCAAAGTGGGAGTAGCTGCATTAGTCATTTGGGAGTAATGAACTGATATGTGTGGCCATGCACACCCACTGGCAGTGTGTCTGAGAAGAATACAAGGAACTGTGGCCTCATTAGCACTGAACACACACACACACACACACACACACACACACACACACACACACACACACACACACACACACACACACACACACACACACACACACACACACACACACACACACACACACACACACACACACACACACACACACACACACACACACACACACACACACACTGAGGGTCTCCATGGCAGCCATAGCAGTCAGCCAATCAGAGGTGGCCTGGTGTTTTCTCTGATTTCAGACTGAGAGGAAGTTTAAGTCTAAATGTCAACATTAAAAAAGGAGCTTGTGCATACAAGCTGGGTTGTTATTCTTTCCTTAATATCCTTCTAGCTTATGTGCTTTCCTTTCATTTCTGTTCATTTACAAACCAGCAACAGCGGGATCAAATTAATTGACGTCACTTTCATGTAGAAAACACCAGCGTTGGGTGGATGAATCAGTTAGCTGACAGGAAACCAACCACTCTCTGTTGCTCCTGCATCGTGCAGCTGCTCATCTCAACTTGACCTGATCTGATCTGAACTGAACTGAGGGACTCTCACATCAAGTATGAGGTTGCGTTTCCTGTACAGGAACCGCAAACTGTACAGGAGTTTGCGTCCCCCCCGGAGAGAAACCCTAGCGCCAAGCCTCAATCTGAAGGAAACGTGATGAGTGAGATAGCTGGGTCAGTTTGTTTGTCTCGTTTTTGTTTATAGGATGGAAGGAAGACGGCCAGCGAGGGGAGATCTAGCTCTGCCCTGCCTGGAGGGAGATCAGAACAGCAGCACTGTTGGGCTTTGGTGGTGGACTGAGGATAAAGCTTTGTGTCCAGATGACCATCACCTCTAGTGGCCTCTCCACGTCCCCTTCATGTGAATACCGGCGTAGCTACAAAACATAAACCCCTGGGAGGTCCACACCTTTGTTGATTCTAGAAAAGAGCACGCACACATGTACAAAGGGCAGTGTGCCAATGTCCCTTTAAACAGAGAGCTGGTGGGGAATCAGGTACCGCTAACAGAGCTCCATTATGAAGCCACTAGCTTTGAGGAAACAATATCTTTTTACATTTTTTTATTTCCCTGAGTTCTACCTCATTAGGTGCAACCACAAACGTGACACTGCCATTTAAGTTTGAAACCAAATGCTTACTATATTTCCCCTTTGAAATGATCCGCAACACATTCTATCATAATCACCATCTTGCATGTGACCACCTCAACCGCTTTCTTTGCTCGTCACAGTCTCAGAAGTCAATGAACGTGGCTGCTGACCTCAGCAGACTGCAGGTGGACCGCGCGTCACACGGTTTCATGTGGGGTGACAGAATCGACAGTGTTATTTGAACCTAAGATTGCACTGAGGGAAATCCTGCCATGATGAAAAAAAAGCCCCTTAGAAGTAAGCACACTTCTGTTTTAAGTCACCAGGCTAAGTGTATTAGATAAGATAAGATAAGATAATCCTTTATTAGTCCCGCAGCGGGGAAATTTACAATTATATTATTACTTTAAATTAAATATTACTCTCAGTTGCTATCACACAGGGTCACAGATATATATGCAACATCATGAAACAGATCTAGACCTTGATTTTTGTAAATGTGCATGTGCTTTTATATGTGGTTCCTCGATATGAATATAGATATGAGAGCACAGGGCAATATTAGAGTTCTACCCTTGCATTTCTCACCTTCGATATAGAACTAAGGGTCAACTCAAGCATCCGTTTTAGAAAACAAGCGATGACGCTGCAAAACCCACACCTCCTACTCTATCGCAGAGACATCCTGTCTGCCCACCCGTATGCAAAACTACGACGACACACTCGTCACCGAGGTAACACAGGGACAAGACAAGTCAGACCATAAATAGTACTTTAGTTGTGAGGATTTAAAGCCGTGGATTATTTGACTGCATTCACTTTGAGGATGTATTAGAATGTGAAAAACTGTCCCTTTGTTGCCATTACTGCTCTACAGGAGGTTATAGGGAAGCGGTTGAATGGTAACCGCAGCCATAAAAAATATATATATATATATATATATATATATAATATATATATATATATACACACAGACAGACAGACAGACAGACAGATAGACAGATAGACAGATAGATATTATTTGCTGCTATATTAATGCTCTGAATATCAAATTTAGCCCCTTTAATACTATGAACAGTCAATACAAAGTAAATAAGAGAGCCCCAGCTGACATTTAAAAGTCTCTTGTAATTCCCAACCAGCAGTTCAAGACCTGAATATATTCAATATTTTATCAGAAAAATCATCACTTTAGAGAGGCAGGGCAAAATAAATTCATTATTTAGCGATAATTATCAAAATAGTTGCTGATTCATATTCTGTTGATCGACTCAGCAATTAATTGACTGATCGTAAGGTATCATACCAGTCTAAATTTGAATTTTTCTAGCTTTTTTGCCTCCTTTGGAAGTCTTTTTACCATGATGTGGCCACATAGTTCTGCCTGTTTTCAATGAATGTACAAGTTTAAGGGCCGGTGTGTTTCTGATTAGTCAATCAATTAAACATGCAGTCTGTAAAATGTCTAAGCCTAGCATATAAATAAAGTTATAAGCCCTGTGTTTCCCTAAATGAGCTATGGTACGAGGTAAACAAGAAGCTGACATGCTGCAGGAGCACTGCAGCAGTGTTGCATGGGAAATATCTCAGATGAATTTTGTGAGAGATTTACCCTGATTGGTGTTTTTCTTTTTGCCTACATTCTTAGAGGACCGTCTGCCACAGTGTAACACCTTGACTTCACAGTAAGACGCTGTAGTAACTTGCGTTTAGAGCTGCCGAGCTAAACCAGAAGTGTATACAAAAGGATACACAATGAGGCCTCAAAGCCTCAAAAACATTGTTTCGCTGGGTTTATGAGAAAAACACAAACCTATTAAACAGTCTGCGCTCCCTTTCACACCACAGAGTGTTATCATGGAAACAATGACAGGGCCCACAGTTCCCCCTCTCTGCACATGCTATTCAGGATGAGCCTGGACAAGCCCTGCCTATCTGAGGGAAGAAAGAGCCAGCCCATAGGAGAGGAGAAATATGTGTCATATTCAGCAATCAGTGACAAGAACAGGTTTGTCCTCCAGTTTCCCCTTTTTGAGCAGCACGTCTAGTGATCAACAGCAGCCACGCAGCAGCCTCAAGACAAAATAACCAGTGTGTTATGCCAAAAGTACACAAAGACATGAAAACTAAACCTATTAGCAGAATGATACAATATGCCTGGTGATAGTTTTAGTCATTACATTACAGAAGTTGTTAATCGTGCCAAAAAAACACTGTAGAATCCTGTCAAATTTTGGGGGAAATAATTCCCTTATCTTATTATATAATTCCTGTGATTTAACTTAAAAGCAACTGGAAAATCATGACTGGATCCTTTTTCTCTTCAGTGCTGACACTGCCATGTTGGATTTGATTATTAACTGACCCTGCAAATAAAGATGCATTCACACTTTGCATCAAGCAGGACTTTATTCAAATACGGCCTCTACACTGCAGTGCTTACATCAAACATGTTGTTCCCTAATTGTATGTTTTTGGCAGGACCTTTACTCCAAAGACTTTAATTCCAAAATGATATGTCTACAGTTCAGAACCCAAGTACTTGTTACCACAGAATATATCTTACTAGTATCACTGTTTATGTAATGACTCATCTGAACACATTGCCCTCAAGGTTTTTAATAATTACAATAACAGGCCACTATACAGAATTTCATATTGAAATACTTTGACTTTGAATTGCTAATTCAGAGCACATCTATGATTTACATAGTAAATAGTTGTTAGCACCTTTGAAAGTTGAATGCGAGTGTACTGTGTGGAGCTTTGTGGACAGTAAGAGTTTAGTTTTTTTTCCTGCTACTTTCTGAGCTACCAGCTGAGAGAGAAGGGTGTTATAGTAAAGAGAAACAGGAAATAGTGCTATCAGCTGGGCCATCTTGTTGGCAAAGTGACTTAAGAACAAACAGCTCTTAATCACTTGACCTGATGAACCTCAAGTGAGCTGTCGCATTTAATATGCCAGCTGAAACTGTATCATCAATAAACAGTGAGTCGTCACACTTAACTGGAAGGAGTGCAGAAATAAAAACATAATTCTCTATGCAGATCAAAGCTGCTGTCGGCTAAAAATAAACAATGTTTCACACTTACTCACTTATTCTAGCTTGAGCTTGCTTGCACTCAATAAAAAAAAAATTATTTTTTATTTTTCCATAGAAATGCTTTAAATAGTTAGGATAGCTGAAAACTGAAAACTGGAATCCATCAATCCTAAAAGCTGTCTGCTGCATGCTGGCATGACTGGACCGAGCTGATCCAAAACAAAAATTGCATCAAAAATTAATCAAATTCAACAAAGCTCATGTTAACAGTCTTTAAATAACAATGTGACAACGCGATCCATGTTTAGAGCAACACTGCGCAGTGAATCAGAGGTGAATCACGCCAAAGAGAGGGGCCAGTCTCATGGCTTCAGACGCACATGACCTGATGGATGACCTCTTCCCGGCAAATGCACGTTACACAAAGGCCTCGGCATGAGCAAGACCCCTGGCATGAGCGCACTGCTGGTGCGTTTAGTGCGTGTGGGAGTAAGAGAGGACAAGCACCCCATGATGCCGAGAGGCCAGGAGCCAGACAACTGCTGTGATTTCTATTAAAAAAGCTTGACCCTGCAGCCAAGAGCTCAGACGCCCCTGAAAATGTTTCTAGTTCTTCCCACAGATCTACACACCCTCCATTGCTTGGAGCCACAATGAAGTCTTTTTCCCATTTGTCAGAGCAAAACATCATCATCCTGCTGGACAACAAAGATGCAATAGATTAAGAGACTTATGGTAAGTGCTTATACTTACTGACACACAGGTTTATGGGAAAATATATCCCCTAATATATATATCCCCTATATCCTCCTTCACTACAATGGAAAAAAACCAACAGTGGGTCTTGATAAAAAAAAAACGACGCAGGTGTTAACTTTCTTTTTACCATTTCTTTCCAATTTTAGAATTGAGATTACTAGACCAGCTCTTGAGACATAATGCGCTCTCACACTCATGTCCAACGACTGTCTTTAAGAACTGTTTCCCACACATTCATGTCTGCTTGATAAAGTACGACATTTCGACAAAAGGGGAGTCTTTAAATGACAGCCCTCATGTGACGTAAATTAATTCCCACTTTTGCTTAACGTCGTTTCAACATTGAATCAAACAGAGAGTGCCTTCCTCAATCAGTTCTATTTAAAGACAGAGCTTTAGCTTCAGTATTGCACTGGAGTCTAGTAATATGGAGAGAAAGATCTGGACATGAAGGTCTCACTCTGCTCCGGCTAATAATTCTTCTATATTTTGGGCTTCTTGCTTCAAATACTAAAGCCAGACATTTCCCAAAATCCTTTTATATAATTCAGACCAGTTAATATGCAGCAAATCCCTTTAGTTATCATTAAATGTGGCACACGAGGTAGAGCGCTCGTCCCGCAACCACAAGGTTGGTGGTTCGAACCCCTCTACAGTCAACATGCCGAGGTGTCCTTGAGCGCGACACCTAACCCCAAGTTGCTCCCCGGGCGCTTCTTAGCAGCCCACTGCTCCTCCAGGATGGGTTAAATGCAGAGAATTGTAATTTCCCCATTGTGGGACTATTAAAGGATTCATTATTATTAAATGCCATCAAAAGAACCACAACGAAATAAAAATAATTAGCCAGGGCCGAACAGGCTGGGGCAGAAGAATGTGTCACAAAATGTTTTGTCTGCTCAAAGAGCCTTCCGCAATCTATCCTCATGTTCAAGTTAGTCATTGAATCTTGACTCATGACATGCCGACAATCTCCATCAATGTTGCCACACTTTCTTGAGGAAGTCTCAAAGTAATGCCACGGCATTGTTTGTGTGAATCCTGTTTCCTGGATTAGCCTTCACATAATTAGGGTGACAAGTCTTTAGTCCTATAAAACTAAAAATGCCAACGAATCATTGGCAATGCTTTGATTTTTGTTCCACAGCGATGCGAGCATTCCCGATGAGCTGACACCTTAAAAGGATAGCCCAGATTTATATGAAAGCTAATTTAGCTTAGCACAAAAGACTGCAAAACTGGGAAAAAGCCAGCCATGTTCCGTCCGAAGCTTAAAATAAATCTGAGGGTAAAAACAATACATGAAGTGTTATAAGGGTTAAGGCATTTCGTTGGGAAGCAACTTTCAGGAGTTTCGCTGGTTGCCTTGCAACCTCACAGTCACGACAAGAGTCAAGGAAGCAGCAAGAGGAATTTGTCCAGGTTAGCCATTTCCCTACTGATTCCAGTCTTTGTGCTAAGCTGACTGAGCTAAGGCACAAACTTGATATGCACCATACAGATACAAGAGCAGTTTCATAAATCTTGTCTAGAAAGCAAATAAGCGCATTTCCCAAAATGTCGAACTATTCCTTTAAACCACATTGTAACTCAAGGCTTGTCATTGAGCTTTATACAAATAAAGTCGCACTCAATTCATTAAATTGAGATACATTTATTAATATTTTTACATTTAACCTGTGCCAGATTATCAGACTTTGTGTTGCAGCTGTGATATTCATAATGAATATTAAAAGCTCTCATGTTAATGATGCAGAACAAAAACACGCCTTAATGTCACCTTACAAATGAAAAAACAGTATGATATTCATAGTACTAGGACTACAACTTTGTTTTTAACATTACTGATTCTTGAGTATCTCTTATCAATAAATATTCTTGAATTATCTATAAAAATACTTACGTCTACTTTAAAACAAGCTTGTTGTTTCTTTCCATCTCACTTGTCTGATTACTTAAATATGTGGATATAAGCATAATCTCTGGTGACGACAAAACCTTTATCTTCCACACCACTGCAGCTCCATTAGGGCCATGAGACCATAGACAGACCACCTTAGGCCCAGTCAGAGATAAACCACAAATCTACATGACTTAAAAAAAACAAAGGTGTTGCTGAAGCATTGGTTTACACAGGAAATAACTTATTTCCCAGTACGGTGGTGGTTCATTTGTCTTGGTTTACGTGAAAAATGTTATGTTATGCTCCATTTAGTCAGGTCTGAAATTCATAACACCACCTAAAGCATAGAGTTTACTTTAACTCTGGCCCTGAGCCAAACTCAGGCAGGGTGTCTTTGGTTTCATGATGTCCGCTCCAAATGAAGGCGCTGGCTAGTCACGACAGGAGGAAACACCAGCCAGAAATGAACAAATCACCCATCACTGCTGATCAATTGTAAGCGAGAGAAGATTGCAGGACAGTGAATGTGGCTGTGCTTAAATATTGACCAGCTGGTCAGTCTGTGCACACTGAGGTGATGAAAGTCAAATCCAATGCATTGGGTGATAAAGTATTTTGTGTATAAAAATGTGTCATATTTAATTAAACTCACATTTGTAAAGCTGTTTTAGTTCCCTTGTGTGCCATTATACACTCAATATATATCTTTACCTACTATCAGGCCCCCCCTAACACACTTAAATCCAATATGCTCCATTTGAGCCAGATCCTCATCCAGGGCCTCAAGAAATCAAGACTTGATATGCCTTGTCATCTTATTATATTTGTCGAAGCACTAATATAGTGTATTTATATTTAGTACGTCTCGTTGTATCACCAGTAGTAAGTTTAGTGATAGTGTTGGCGTTAAAGCGAGTACCTGCGGAAGAGGAGTCGTCATGGTCGGAGCTCAGGTACCCGTCACTCCTCCGGTCAGGGGTGCTGCACCCGGAGCCGCGCGAAGCTCTGCGTTGAATCTGCGGGAAGGACGGGGACGTGGACAGCCTGCCGCCGCCGCCGCCGCCGCCGCCGCCGTCGTCGCCGGAGTCCAAGTCCCTGCTGTGGCGGAAAGGCCGCAGGTTGTCCCGGTAGCCGCTGGGCGTCCTCTGGCCGTCCCTGCCGACGGTCTTTGGTGCCAACAAGTTATTCCTGACGAAATTCTCATTCAGCTCCGCGTCCTCGTACTCTCGGTCGCTGCAAACCTCGTTGTCATTCAGTTGACAGACGCCCACCAGGGCCGGGTCCCTTTTCTGAAAGCTGGGTTTCGGCGGCGGGGTCGGGATGGGAACGGGCTTACCCATCTTGCCGATGAACCTGCCTCGTTCCCGCCCGGAGGAGCTCATGACGCCCGCCGTGTTACCTGCCGCGTGGAGCTTCACGCCTCCGGAGTCGGACACCTGGGTCCTCTGCCCGTCGCCCTCATCGTCCCGCCGCTGCGGTCTCCGGAAAAAGACGACCCTGTCGGCGTTAAAGTTTTCATCTTTGCCGTCAACCCTCTGCGGGTCGCTTCTCTTCTGTCGGGCTATGGTGGTCTGCAGGTAAATCACCTTGAATTTCTCCTCCGCCAGCGCCTTCTGGAGCCTCTTCAGGTTGGCCTTACTCGTCTCCAGCTCCGACGCGATGTCCTCCACAGAGTTCAAGTCCATTTGAGGTACTTTTCCGTCGGGGAATTCATTCTTCCAGTGTTTTGCGAATTCCTCCTGTTCCCACATATCGATATTTTAGCTCGGGCTTTGCGCCAAACGCAGTCTGGTCAGAGAGAAATGCTGGAGCTCACCGTTCTGTGTCTACACCTCTTCACCGACAGTTAGCTGCGCCTCTGTTGCATTTATTCACCTCCTTCTGAGAGGAAAAAAACTAAAAACTGTCTGTCGATATTAACTGGACCGTTTTCTGACCATCTTCAGCCTCCCTCACGTTCAAACAGCGGGCGTACTGTGCACAGCGAGTGATGCGAGGAACAAGTTTGTCACTACGCTGAAAAGTTTCGAGACTTCCTGGATTGAGACGTGCTGCCTTCAAGTGCTGCTCGGAGTTTGTCTTCTATGTAGTTGTATGTACAAAACAAATCAGATCAACGCAGCAATCAATTCCAGATTTAAAAGCAGATGTGTTTTGCTTTCTTTGAAAAAAACAAAACATTGTTCCTGTAACTTCAACATTTAAAAAAATCAACCATTGAGCTATTTTCTACTTCCTGCTAGATTACCATTGTAATATTACAAAATATGAGAAAAAGCAGGTTAAAATAAAAGAACACACACCACAATACATAATAAGCTTAAGTATCAAAGTACAATATTTATTAGGCTCAGCATCCTTCTTTCTCCAGAGTAGATGATAGTGTATGATAGTAACATCCCAGAATTGTTTATCATCAAACGTTAAAACTGCCTTTATCTCCAGATAAAACATCTCGTAGCACTTGAGTAGGCTACCACAGAATATTCCCCATCATTCGCAGCAGTAGGCAAAGAGTTCCGACAGCACTTGAATGCAACAGGTACAAGTAAAGTGGAAGCAGTTGATGAATTCATCACACTTCGCTTTTACAAAAAACAAGCTGTCACCACGCTTTACCTTGGGGTTAAACGTTCACACCATGTGGTGAGCGTCTGAAAGTCGCTTTTCTTTGCATTTTGTATTCTTTTATTCTACAAAGAAACATAATATGCATGTACATGACAGGTGGAATGGTGGACTGATATCAAATGCCTATACTTATTGGCTCAAATAGGTTATACTTCAAAATGAAAAGGTGAATACGAAAACAGACTTAATGTAATGTAATCTCCACTGATCTGCTGGTTTTACCTGTTTTTGTCTAAGCCGGAATTCAAAGAAATGTCATCTCAAGTCCTGAACAGAGAAATCTGATCATATGCATAAAATAAAACAGTCAATTGTTTTTGCTGATTGCTTTCTATTCAAGGCACTTTTGTTTTATCATCCATCAAGATATGATTGACATGACTAACCAGGGTGAGCTGTAACACTTGCATTGAGGAGACCTGGCTCTTGGATTAATAGTTGGTCTCTTCTATCATCTCACTTACTGTCTTGGCAACATGGATGGGCATTTCCCGTAGATATCAGCAGTGCTTTGCTAACTTGCATTATTGCAAAACAGGACTGTTTTGTGAAAGGACGGCGCTGTGACAAGACATGTCTCTGGTTTGGCATGAAAGAAGGGAAGAGTCGTGTTTATCGTGCTTCTGATGACTTGGCATGAAAACAATCCACCTGCAAACCCACGTGCACACATCAGGGCTTTGACACGCATTCGTGCATGCATATCGGATACGGACACGTGTCGTCATTCTCTCGCTTGTTTTGGTTGATGCTATTTTATCACTGCAGAATAATCTTTGGTGAGAAATGTGACCCTTGCTCAACCTTTTTTATTTCACCCACTTGATTTGTGGCACACCAGGTGAATATTTTACATTTACTAGCTCAACATTTTTTTTAATTTAGCAAAACAAGTTTTTTTAATATCTTACCTTGAAAACTTTTGATCATAGTGAATTTCATATGCAAAGGAGCAACCATAAAACCCAGTCACCTTCATCTCAGCAGGATACAAACTGGGTAAACAAGCAAAGGCTTCCAGTAAAAGCTATACAGCAGAGGAGAAAGTTACCACTACGGACAGAGAACTATAGGCTGAGAGATGGACGCTTGGTGCCTGTTTGGATCCCTGCCCAGAACTGAAACATCATTCTCCTAAAAGCTTTCAGTAGCCAGGAGGAATCATTGATCAGCACCCGTTGCAGGCCTGAGAGCCCTGATTGGGTTATTGTAATGAACAGATGGGAAAGGCTACGACCAGCCTGGGGTCATGAAACTGAAATACTAATCACAAGCCTGACATGATATAGCAGGAAATGCACAAACATTTCCAGTTAAGCTACAAGTGTTCACTTCAGTCAGCTGGTGGAATGCATAAGAATGAACGTCTCGACTCCGACAGTGCTCAGTTAGAAGATAATGACATGACTGGGGGAAACGGTCGGGCTATGAACAAAGAGAAGACTTGGCAGACAGCATTTTTTAAGTCCCATTCCCAAAGGGCTTTCATACGTCACACAAAAAACTCCCCACTTTATTATGTTATCCAACCCTTTATACACCAAACATGTAAGCGCTGAACATATCTTCTACAGTTTTTTTTCTTCGCCACACCTCTCGAGTGTGGTCTAATAATATCCTTGATTTGAATTAATTCCGGCAAATGAGATGAAACCAACAGTGTGAGCAAAAAGAATGCAAGGATAAAAGAAATGACCAAAAATCCCCAGTCATGCTGAATTTGTAGCATTTAATGTTTACTCTGAAAATGGATGAGTGGTCTCTGTAAACATCTGTGTCCTCTCTAAACACTGAACATGTTATGTACAACATACTGTGTATACATAAGATATCAGTAACAGCATAGTGTGCGGTATCAGATGTGTGTTGTCTGCCAAAAAAGAGATGAAAATGATAAAAATATGAATGAGCTTTGGTCAGGATTTCCAATACTTGTATCTATTTAAATACATTGAGCCATAATCCAAATGTCTTATGAATAAAAGTTTTGCGATATAGACATTCTTCCCAAATATATTGAACACATATTGGGCAACTGTGGCTCAGAAGGTAGAGCGGGTCGTCCCCTCAATTAGCAAATCTGCGGTACAACCCCCAGCTCCTCTAGTCCATGTCGATGTGTCAAGATACTTGACCCCAAATTGCTCCCGAGGGCTGTGCGAATGGGTGTGAATTTTAGATAGTTCTGATGGGCAGTTGGAACCTTTCATGGTATCAGTGTATGGGTGAAATAAGTGAATGACATGTAAGTACAGTCAATTTACCATCTATTACCATTTACAACGACTGTGCATTTATATTTGAATATAACTGCTGTAAGTAATACAGTCAAGATTCAAAATTTGTGCAATATTACTGAGTTCTGTTTCAGTTTTGTGTATAATGTTTTTACATGCACTGTGCAACTGGCTCCTCTGGTACTAACTGTGCTGCAGCAGAGCGCACCATGGAGAGGACTTCTATCAGTGGGTGCGGGACGCCCTCTAGTGGCTGTAGGTGCAACACTACAGGACAAAACAAGTACGTCAGGTCAACAACACAGTATGAAGGGTGCTTACAATAAAACAGCACAGTGTAGCATAGCACTACATTTATTTGTTGTGTAATTTCCACAGGACTTCAAGGACAGCAAACGTTACTAATCACATAAATGGTTCTACCAAAGAAATATTGCTTATTGAAACAGGAATAACTCTTAGACCACAGTGATGCACTTTTACACAGACAAAGACGTAAAAAATATTTAAAAAGTACATATGCCTTCCACGATTCAAGTACTATATTTCACGTTAAACCAAACATACAGTACAAGTATATCAAAATAGACACAGGAATATCATTATAAAACACGTTTCAGACTGCATCCCATTTGTTTAGAGGAACAGAACGTACGCCATTTCTTATCAAAATAATATCTGGTTATCCGACACGTATTATCTACAAATTCCACTCCAAATTTGTTGTGCAATTATTATTTTTTGTCTGAAATCTCCATTAAGGCAACGATAGGACAGCACCACAGATGCAACCATTGGAGTTACAGGTAGGTAGTATCAAAGGCCACAAACACCCTCCCAATGATGTAACAAATATATATGTATAAGAGGACAAACAACTACAGTTTTAGGTCAAAAGTTGCAGGTTATGATCCTGAGCAGTAGTAGAAAAACTTAAAGAGTGATTTTTAATGATTCATAAGCCACCAATGATCAGGACTGGCCTTTAAAATTATTAAACAAAAGCTTAGTTGATTTAATGTTAATATATTTTTTAAATAACAACAGTATCATAAACACTTACCACAGCAATATGCTTCTTCATATCAAAGACTTTCACAATGACTCTTTGAAAAGCCTCCACACATGTTCTTTGCATAGTTAATGGGTTCTCTGATAGTTAATGCATAGCAAACTAAATCAGTGTTTGAAAGATGGTAACTAGTCATTATGTGAGGAAAGTCTGTCATTTGCTAACAGAACAAAGTGCAAAAATCTACACACAGACCGTCGGCGTGGCTAACAGCACGATCGAGGTCGCCGTTAGCCTTACCGACCGGTTTTCATACTTTACTGATGGCGCTCGCTACCAGGGCTTCTCGCCTGGTGGTTACAAATGCCTGTTGTTTTTCATAATAGGCTGCCTCATTGATGAATGTTGGGTAGACGGTGCCTGAGCCTTGGTAGCGAATGGTCTTTCCGTCAAACGTTTGGAACATTGGGTCACCGGGGTTCAGCGGCTCCCAGTCACAGTCCTGAAACAACAAGCAGTAACCACAGGGAAAGTAACTTGAGTGTTTCACTCAATCTAAAATAATACACTCTCATGTTGACCAAATATGTCTCATTTCCTCTTTTGGAATAACTCATAATCACAGGTTCAATAGGTCGGATACACAGGCAGCCTGAGTTTTACCTGCAGATTGGGGTGCACCATGGCAATGATGTTTCCGTTGGCATCTCTGGGATAGTCAATCCTCTCTAAGACCCAGAAAACTTCCACTGTACAGGGAGGGAACTCCATGCCTGAACAACACACAGACAACCACACACACAACATTATAAACATCCTGCAAAAATCCTGTATTACAAAAACTATTGAAGACACTGACAAATATTGAAAAAAAGGAAATAAGGGGAAGGAAAATAAGGAATTGAAGAAAAATAGGCTTTAGCAATACAAATATAAGTCCCACTAGAAATAACAAGAATAGTGAAAAGAAAGAAAAAAGAATGTAAAAAACCCTGCAAATGATCAACTTCTTGGCCGCTGTGATCCCAGTTAAAACTAGACTTTTGTCAATGATCAACTGATCTGAATATAACTAAAGGTATATTTTCCCCGGGATACTACACAAAAATCCTCCCTGCATGTGAACGTAAATACCATTTTCATCCGAGGAACAATCTAGAGATTATCTGACCTTTATTAAATGTAGTCTACAAGGAGAGAAATACTTTCTGTGTATGAATTTGAAGATAATTGGGATAACACATACGAGTCTGAGTTAGAAGACTGAATATAATGCACATGCGAGACGATGCCTTGGTAGCGAGCTCTGATATAACAGTTCACAAAGGACAGGGTTCCTACATTCCATGTATGGGACCCTGCATGCTTTCATGGCAGAGTGTAATTGCAAACAAAAAAAGACAACTTAAGTTATATCCTAATAATTGAATAAATGTATTTTTTTACGGGGCACTGTGATATTAAAAATAATACTGTATATGCCAAAAATAGTGGAAAGAAACCAATTGCATTTGTGTCATAAGCAAGAGTTAAATAAAGTGTACAGAATGAAAGATGCGGATTCAGATTCTATAAATATAAAAAAACAGTAATCAAGTATATTCAAATTATCTATGAGGATGCTGTTGTGTGGTTTAAAAGTGTCTGTAAAGTTAATTTCAGATATGCATTAATGTTCATAAGTCCTCTTGAGCTAGAGTCTGATTAAAGTCTCAGGTCTCTTCAGGTTGTAATTAGGGTTATGTCATATGTAAGGGCTCCATCTAAGCATACAGTATCAGCATTGACTAGTTTTTGGTAGATAATCATTTTGAGCAGGCTATTGCAATGCAATATGAAAAAAAACACATAGTAAAAACTTTCATTCAAAGTAAATAACTGTATTTTGCCCCCTTAAAAATGGATTCAAGACTAAAGTTAATCAGGGTAACGGGAACATATTGCTAACATTATCAGGCACGCAATGATAACCATCACCTATCAGTTAGAGTACAATTGTTATTGTATGATTACACTGGGTCTCCAACTAATGACAGATCAATATCCACATCCCTGTAGTCCCTCCAACAAAGAGATGCTTACGAGTGTTTCTTTGCAAGTCATGTCTCAAGTCCCTGTCTGTGTGACATGAGTCCAAGTCCCCACCTCTGATACATGAAAGTACTCTGGTAAAGTGTGTTGAACCAGAAGCTGGAAGGTGCCACCCGGTGCCAAAGTGGTCTTATTCATCTCCGGAACTGAACAGGATGTGCAGCCTTTCTTGGCAGAGCTTTGACATTAAGTAAATGCTCAGTGCTAAGTGTAGGAGACCACTAAGCTGCATTGATATGCAAGTGGCAGCACACAGAGCATAAAAAAGGGACTAGCTGTGTTCTCTCACAGGAAGTCATTTTCAACTGTAAGAGCAGTTCAATCTCTTATGAAAAAACGAGCTGTTTCTTCATGCTGCTCGGCTTCAGAGTGCCCGAGCATTCATCAGCACCACGACAGAACATTACCACACCGTTGGCAGCCGGACTCTGACAACAAGCAGGGCATTCAAACAGCCGGGCCAGGCAGGGGAAACCGACAGACTGCAGCCTGCACTTGGCACGGAGCGCTTGTTTAAGCAGAAAAAAAGAGGAGGGAAGAGGCCACCCTTTTGGCACCTAAACATTGCAAACTCTGTTCTGATCCTCGGGGGCAGAGAAGGGGTCGATAAGCCAGATGCAGATACATTTAGAGATCTGGGTAAAGGTACATCTGGATGAATCAGCGTGGAACCCATGGGCGTTTTTTTGTCACAAAATGTTTCTTGTCAAGATGATGCTGACGAGCAGGACGGCTGACTTATTTTCCTATTGCATAACACGCATGAATCATACTTAGTCGTCCCCCATGTCAGAATTCTTGAGAGACACCTCTCCTGCAGACTTAAATCCCAGCTGTTTCCTTTAAAATCTCGTAACGTGGCCTGTTGTTGAATGCAACATACAGCGGGTAAAATAAGTATAGAACACGTCACCATTTTTCTCCATAAATATATTTCTAAAGGTGCTATTGACATGACATTTTCACCAGATGTCGGTAACAACCCAAGTAATCCATACATACAAAGAAAACCAAACAAATAAGTTCAGAAATTAAGTTATGTGTAATAAAATGGAATGACACAGGGAAAAAGTATTGAACACGTGAAGAAAGGGAGGTGCAAAAAGGCATGGAAAGCCAAGACACCAGCTGAAATCTATCAGTAATTAGAAAGCAATCCTGCCCCTTGTTAGTGCAAATTAATATCAGCTGGTTCAGTCCCAACTGATGGCCTATAAAAAGGTGTCTCATTACCAAGGTGTCACACAAGAAACATCTCATGATGGGTAAAAGCAAAGAGCTCTCTCAAGACCGTCGCAACCTTATTGTTGAAAAACATACTGATGGCATTGGTTACAGAAGGATTTCTAAACTTCTGAATGTTCCAGTGAGCACTGGATGTGGAAAGAACATCATTTCACCATAAACCGGCCACGATCAGGTGCTCCTCGCAAGATTTCTGACAGAGGAGTGAAAATAATTATCAGAAGAGCTGTCCAAGAGCCAAGGACCACTTGTGGAGAGCTTCAGAAAGACCTGGAATTAGCAGGTACAATTGTTTCAAAGAAAACAATAAGTAATGTACTCAACCGCCGTGGCCTGTATGCACGCTCACCACGCAAGACTCCATTGCTGAAGAAAAAGCATGTTGAAGCTCGTTTAAAGTTTGCTGCACAACATTTAGACAAGCCTGTGAAATACTGGGAGAATATAGTCTGGTCAGATGAGACCAAATTTGAACTCTTTGGATGCCATAATACACACCATGTTTGGAGGTCAAATGGCACTGCACATCACCCCCAAAACACCATACCAACAGTGAAGTTTGGAGGTGGGAACATCATGGTGTGGGGCTGTTTTTCAGCATACGGCACTGGCAAACTTCATATAATTGAAGGAAGGATGAATGGAAAAATGTACCGAGACATTCTTGATAAAAATCTGCTGCCATCTACCAGGATGATGAAGATGAAACGAGAGTGGACATTTCAGCAGGACAATGATCCCAAACACACAGCCAAGGAAACTCTCAATTGGTTTCAGAGAAAGAAAATAAAGCTGCTAGAATGGCCCAGCCAATCACCGGACTTGAATCCAACAGAGAATCTATGGAAAGAACTAAAGATCAGAGTTCATAGAAGAGGCCCACGGAACCTTCAAGATTTGAAGACTGTTTGTGTGGAAGAATGGGCCAAAATCCCACCTGAGCAATGCATGCGACTAGTTTCTCCATACAGGAGGCGTCTTGAAGCTGTCATTACCAACAAAGGCTTTTGTACGAAGTATTAAATAAATTTCAGTAAGCGTGTTCAATACTTTTTCCCTGTGTCATTCCATTTTATTACACATAACTTCATTTCTGAACTTATTTGTTTTGTTTTCTTTGTATGTATGGATTACTTGGGTTGTTACCGACACCTGGTGAAAAATTCATGTCAATAGCACCTTTAGAAAAATATTTACTTAGAAAAATGGTGACGTGTTCAATACTTATTTTACCCGCTGTAAGTGTTTTGTGTCATAGCTGTAAATACCTTTATTAAACAGTTCGATGAAGTCCAACGCATGTTTCAGTATCACCCTCATAGCCTCGAAGATGTTGCTCCTCAAAACCCCTTGAGGCTGAGGACCCACTTCCAGACCTGTAATCAAACAATCAGGAGACGCATTTTTTTCAAATGTTAAGGTTGACGTCTTTGGAGGAATATCTTTGTGTGTTGTCCCAAGAAGCTATTTGGCCCCGGGGCTCGAGAGACTCACCGACGGGATGCTTGGCAACAGAGCGTGAAGTGGAATATTTCAACAGAGGATGTTCATTCAGCAGGACAAGACAACTGGCCGGAGCGATGGCTTTCTGCAACACGAAGCCAACAAAAGCAAGATCTCAGTAGCGGTTTAAAAAAAAAAAGAAAACACATGCACCTTCGAACAGTCACACAGCGCTAAACATCAGCCAACTGTTTGAAGCACAACCTAACGGGAGCTTTATGGCTCTGATCCACAGAAAGTGAATTCTGCACCAGCTCACATGGGAGCAGACAGGACGTGCACAAGAACAAACAAACACAATGACAGTGTTCAGGAATCAAGTTTAAGTCTGTCTTGGTAAAGTAAAACCACAAAAATAATTTACAGCACAAACTGATTTGTGATTATTGTCTCCACAATCAACTTAATTCATAGACTGATGGATAAAAAGCTCAACTAAGAGCTCATAAGGTTCAAGCTATACAAGGTTGTTTGCTCTTATTTGTTTGCCTGAGGTCTCTGAATGAGCGGGGAAGCTGAGTCAACATTTTTTGTGTTTCTTAAAGTTAAAACATTTTTTTTCATAACCTCTATTGCTGATGGTCACAAAGAGTGTGTTTCTTTTGGCTGCTCCTCTCCTCCCTGGTGTCGCTCTGCTTGCCTTTGTTTTGTTTTAAGATCTAGAGCCGCTTACAGACTAAGTTCAATATATTCCAAAACTGCTTAGCAAGCCAAATGAATGTCAAGTAAAGTTTGGTATTCTTATATGCTTAATAAAATGTAATGTAGATTTTTGTAATGTAGTGTTCTTTTTGTATATAAAGCAAAAGAAGAAGGCGTCCACTCAGGTTCATGAGCACAGATAGTGACCCAAGAATACAGGCCGGTGTGTTTGGATGGTTGATCCTTTAAATGAGTTTGTTAAAGACCTGAAGGTAAACTGGTGAATATATTATCTGCACAGGTTAACTGGACGTCTCCGAAGAGACCTTCAAGTAGAACATTGACTTTTAGGCACACCACGATGTGGAAGAGAGAATTGAGCAGAAACCAGACCACCTTTAACATTCCCCCATTCAGAAATTGGAAATGTTAAATTGATCCACTGAATAAGACTTTTTTTCACATACTGAGCGGAAAAGTGCTCCTAAACACACCACAGAGGTGTGTCTTTGGCGCAGAGTTTTATAGAAACCTAAACGTGCTCATCGAGGGTCGTCACCTTGATGTAGTTCATCATCTGCAGATTGAAGTGGTCTTTGGAGTTCTCCAGGATCAGAGTGCAGCCCATGTTGGACGTGGTGTTGTGGAGGTCAAAGACTACATCGTAGGCCTCGGGGCTTCCTTTTGGCCCAAATATCCTGTTGATCTCCTGGGCTCGCTGCACCTCGTAGGGCAGGTCATCTCCTTCCGGGGCACTGTGGGGCGCACGCACACGCACACGCACACACACACACACACACACACACACACCAACACACCGCATGAGAAAGATGCCAACACATGTGATTTTCTTATCACAGCTTATCAGACAATGCACCTGAAGGGACAATGAGCTATGCCGCTTGTTAATGATTGTCTACTTGTCCTTCATGCCCTGTAACACTTTCACCTGACTGTAATATCTCTGATTAACAAGTTGACACAATCACTGTGAGATCAAAAGCGGGAAATATGAATTTCCTGATTTCTGTGTCGAAAGTATGGTTTGTATTTAATGCAGTTATTCACATGTGGATAACAGCAAAACTTCAATAACTGTAAAGGATAATTACCATGATTCCACTTAATCTTTAAAGCAGAAAATCATGTTAGCCATTTAGTCACGCGCTGGGATACATAAGCTGACCCTTTTGTGAGAAATGTAAGCCACTTTCACCAATCCTTGCTTTGCTGCTCTTAAGAAACGATGAAAGGTTTGTTTTGTCAGCCTGGATAAAGTTGCTTTCACACCCCCTTCCTCTCTAGACAGACATTCCACACGCTCTGAGCAAATAATGAGAGCCCCCCCCTTTTTTTCTCTTAGCTCTTTTTAAAGCGTTTCAGAATAACCACTGGTCCAGGATGTTCTCCAAACTACAGTAGAACAGCGCCTCTGCTGCGCATATTGTCTCGCCTCCCCTCACATCTGCTCTTTAGACAACCATTTTCCGCAAACATCTGGTATTGTCTGGACTGCCAGGGGGCTTTGGCACAGTGTGTGAATTACAACCGCACAACAACTGAGAGGACACATAGACAGTGAATGTGAGGAAAAAGCAAGAGTTGTCAGTCTGTTTGAGTTGAAGAGAAGGACCCCATGAGCTGTTTTTAGAAATAGACTGTGTGTGGTTAATCCTCTTATACGTTGCCTTCAGAGAGGCCGGACCCTAAGCATTTAGAAGATCTATAAAGATCATTTTAAATGTGCTGGATGAGGCAGTGACAGTAACTCCACCTATACAGTTTGATCCCAGCTTCTACAAAAGTGTATTCAAAAAGGAAACACTACATCATAGACCTTAAAAAAATATCACAAGGGAACCATGGGTAAATTATGGCAAATCAAAATAAAAGGCCAAGATAAAGTCTATTAATTATGATGACAAGGCTACAAAGAGACACAGCACAATAACCTTGGGGCTGTTATTACAGGATGCCTATAGTGCTTTAGGAGTAGTGGGAAGCAATGTTGTCATCCAACCGCATCAGTAAACAGGCCGCCGTGTGTATTCATGCGGGATGACTGTGTGGGCCAGCGTTTTCACAAGACTTCATCTTCCGCTACAACGAACACGAAGAGGGACGAATAAAAAAAAAAAAATTTAAAAAAAGGAAAAAAAAAAGAAAAAAAAGGGGGGGAAATCGTCTTAATTCATTTGCAGCTCGGTCACGTTTCGCTCACGTTTCTCCCTGCTGGCTCACGGTCAGCTCCATCCGAGGGGGAGGAGGGGGACACGCTGCTGTTATTGGCAGGGGGGCTAAGGGGGGGGGGGGGGGGGGGCATGTCCGATGGTAAACACACACACACACAACCTGAGATAATAGCATTTTGATGGAAATGTCCACGTGACCGATTTTTACCGTAGGATGTCCCCGTTATAACACTGTAAACCCTATAATGTAGCGCCCCCTCCCGTTCGTCCGGGCTGTAATGGTTTTTGTTGTTTTTTCATTCCATTGTGTTAACCAGACGTTCTCATAAGCAAGAGATCTTATGATATGTATCTAATTTGTCTGGCAGAGAACACACACACACACACACACACACACACGCGGAGTCAATCGCGTCAATAATGTTGCATAATAACGCTGTCATTACATTTACACTGACTGTAGTAGAGGTCAACAGTGATCAAGAATATAGATCGTTGATTTCATTCGCAACCATATCCAAAAGAGGAAATGTACATTCAGATAATGTCATAATAGGTATGCATCTGACATTTTCTTTTATTTTTATTTTTTTAAACAGATGGCTCTCAAACCCCAATCAGTAAAATGATCACAAACGGCTCTGTAGTTAAATGTGACCCCGTTTTGTGGATCCATGCCAGGACAAAGTTTGCATTCAACATGTATGACAACAGACAAGAACACCACCACCACCACCACCACCACCAGCAGCACCAGCAGCAGCAGCGACGTTGTCCTACCTGCCCGGCCCGGGATGCGCAGTGTTTACCTGAGGTTCTCCGGTGTGAAGGCTCGGTTCAGGTCCGTGTCCACGTATCTGCTGCACTTCTCCACGGCCTTCGGGTTGGTGATGAACGGCTTGGTCTCGACATGTTTCCTCTGTATCTCGGCGCTGTTCTTCACCCACAGGTTGACGAGCGTCACGCCGGACATCTCGTTCCCGTGCGTCCCCCCGAAAATAGCCACTCTCTTGGCCTCGTTGACGCGCGCGCCGTTGCTGTCAGAGGACATGTCTGGGTTTATCGTTACTGCGCAGGGTCCGGATGAAGACGCGCTGCTCCTCGTTGGCTCTGTTGGGGGCAGAGGGTGAAAAAAAAAGTTTCCAGCTGGAGCTTCGCACTGTTTTAAATGCCTGCCGCGGCTGCGCGCTTACGTAACGTGCCCGCCGGCTGTTCGTGGTCGATCACCGCGCGTACAGGATGCGCTGAGTTCGTGCGCGACATCTCGAGTTACACGCGAAACTCCCGTTGACAAGGTTCCTCCCTTTGTTTACCTTTTCGCCGTAAGACTCACGGGAAGGATTAACTATTCGTTTCCGGTGACGTTCCTCCGAAATAAAATGTAATCAACAATGTTTTTATACGTACGATTTAACAGGTAAGTCTCTGACGCTAGACTCGTCGGGACGCACTACTTCCGGTCATGGCCTTCAAAATAAAAACACTCGACATGTTTAAGAAAAACAAAAGGCTAGTGGAAATAATATAACAAGAAAGCGAGGACTAAAAATACAATTACAGCTTTGTTTTCATGCTTTAAACCTTAGCCTAGGATTGACTCAAGTTTTCAGTAGGACATAAATTACTTATTACCTAACAGTCAGTAACTAAGTTACTGTTCCCATAGGTTATTGAAACTCCCCTTACTAAATGTATAGCACGTACACACTCTCTTGACAATGTTACCTAAAGCAGTGGCTCTATATTACCTATTAACCCCATGAATGGTGCTGACTAAGGTGCACTTTGTAACAACTCTCACAAACACTGATAGTCCGTCAGACTTCCAGATGTATGCAATAAAAGGCCACAGGTTGCTGCAGCAGTGGAGTTGCTGCTAAACCTTGGAAGGCATACTGATATGCCTTCCAAGGCAATGCACAGGGAACAAATCATCTTTTTATGCATTTTTTTTGTGGCTGGGCAAAATACTAAAACAAGACAAGTTTAAGAAAAGATGGCACTTCCCCTTATCAGACTGTGAGAGCCAAATGCCCATTAGATGGCAGATTAAGTGTACATATATGTTCCGGATTTGTCAACCTGACAATGGGGTTACTGTACATTCAAAACACTGAAAATACAGATATAAACACGATACAAGGACATTTTCGGGGTAATTTGTTTCACATTCAAGAGTGATCACAAACAATTTGATAACAATCATTTAATGTTATTTTAAAAATGTAATGTTTTAAAAAACTTAAAAAAAAGGTAATCATTGTGGTTTGTTATGGTGTGTTATTTTTCAGTTCATCTCAACACCAAAAAGGTTGAAAACTTTTTCAGTCAAAATGCTTTGATACAAAACAAAATCCATATCATAAAGAAAACCTTTCACATTTTCCCTTTAACACTGTCCATCTAACAAATATACAGTCCTGTATGCTGCTGCATCAGTAATCAGTAAGTTTCATCCAATTATTGACTAATAGTCAGTAAAGAAGTCCTCATTTGGATTATTAAGTTTCCTCTTGAGCTTTCGGTGCTTGTTTTTCATATTGTCTGAGGTCTCTGGTATGATAGGGCATGACTTGGTCAACGACTTTTCCTCAAGCATAACATTATCGGTGGATTTTAATTTCTTCTTCCTTTCCTTGTCTCTTGTTACATTTAATGGCGGATTTCCAGGCGAAGAAAAACCTGCTCTTTCCAGTCGTTCACTTTCACTTCCTGTACGGTTCTTTTTCCTGCATGTTAGAGTTGATTCAGGCAAAGCACTCAGATATTTTTTGTCTTGTTCCTCAAAATCCTGCTCGCGACCTTTTTCCACATTGTCCTGCACTTCAGACATCTTCCTCTTCCTTTTCTTTTTCTGTTTTGTGACCCCAGCAGTTAGTTCCTCCAAATCGTCAGCCCTCACACCGGGTTTTTCCCTGTGTGTCTGCGCTTCGTTTTCCTCTGCATCAGCAACGAGGACGGATGAGTTCCTCTTCTTTTCCTTTCCCCGTACAGACACTGAATCATCACTTTGCGCCACTTTGTCTTCCCAGCTAAATATTTCACTCATTTTCTTCTTATTTTTCTTAGTCACCAGTTCAGCTTTTTGGTATTCAAGGCCCTTGTTTGTTTTCTGGTTATATACATTTTCAAACTTTCCATTTTCTATAGGAGTGCAAGAGACATTCATTCCCTCGAATATAGTTTTCCTCTTCTTCTTCAGTGACGTCCCTGAACCTTTAGCCAAGGTTACAGAATCATCAAAACAGAAGTTCAAATCTAAATCCTCTTCTCCATCTTGAGGTGCATCATTAGAGAATGATTCTCTTTTCTTTTTGTGCTTTTTCCTTTTTACAAAACTGGATTCAAATGTTTGTTGAGAAGCCGCAGCATTTTCTAAACAATTTCCTGATTCTTCTAACTGTTCTGTTAACACTGGCGGCAAATCGAAAGTCCTATTCAATGCCTCCTCTTCTTCATGTTCCTCTGTTATTACAGTTCCCAATTCTTTTTTCCTTTTTTTCTTCTTCTGTATGTTAGCCCCATCATTTAGCGGTTCTGCAACTGCGCCATATTGTAACTGTTCAACATCCTCGCCAGTACTTTTCTTCTTCTTCTGTATGTTAGCCCCATCATTAAGAGGTTCTGCAACTGCGCCAGATTGTAACTGTTCAACATCCTCGCCAGTACTTTTTTTCTTCTTCTTCTTCTTCTTCTGTATGTTAGCCCCATCATTTAGAGGTTCTGCAACTGCGCCAGATTGTAACTGTTCAACATCCTCGCCAGTACTTTTTTCTTCTTCTTCTCATTTAGAGGTTCTTCTGTATGTTAGCCCCATCATTTAGAGGTTCTGCAACTGTGCCAGATTGTAACTGTTCAACATCCTCGCCAGTACTTTTTTTCTTCTTCTGTATGTTAGCCCCATCATTTAGAGGTTCTGCAACTGTGCCAGATTGTAACTGTTCAACATCCTCGCCAGTACTTTTTTTCTTCTTCTTCTGTATGTTAGCCCCATCATTTAGAGGTTCTGCAACTGCGCCAGATTGTAACTGTTCAACATCCTCGCCACTACTTTTCCTCTTCTTCTTCTCCTTCTTCTGTATGTTAGCCCCATCATTTAGAGGTTCTGCAACTGCGCCTGATTGTAACTGTTCAACATCCTCGCCAGTACTTTTTTTCATCTTCTTCTCCTTCTTCTGTATGTTAGCCCCATCATTTAGAGGTTCTGCAACTGCGCCAGATTGTAACTGTTCAACATCCTCGCCAGTACTTTTTTTCTTCTTCTTCTTCTGTATGTTTGCCCCATCATTTAGAGGTTCTGCAACTGCGCCATATTGTAACTGTTCAACATCCTCGCCAGTACTTTTCTTCTTCTTCTGTATATTAGCCCCATCATTTAGAGGTTCTGCAACCGCGCCAGATTGTAACTGTTCAACATCCTCGCCACTACTTTTCTCTTCTTCTTCTTCTTCTTCTGTATGTTAGCCCCATCATTTAGAGGTTCTGCAACTGCGCCATATTGTAACTGTTCAACATCCTCGCCACTACTTTTCCTCTTCTTCTGTATGTTTGCCCCATCATTTAGAGGTTCTGCAACTGCGCCAGATTGTAACTGTTCAACATCCTCGCCACTACTTTTCTTCTTCTTCTTCTTCTGTATGTTAGCCCCATCATTTAGAGGTTCTGCAACTGCGCTATATTGTAACTGTTCAACATCCTCGCCAGTACTTTTTTTCTTCTTCTTCTTCTGTATGTTAGCCCCATCATTTAGAGGTTCTGCAACTGCGCCTGATTGTAACTGTTCAACATCCTCGCCAGTACTTTTTTTCTTCTTCTTCTTCTTCTGTATGTTTGCCCCATCATTTAGAGGTTCTGCAACTGCGCCATATTGTAACTGTTCAACATCCTCGCCACTACTTTTTTTCATCTTCTTCTCCTTATTAGCCCCATCATTTAGAGGTTCTGCAACTGCGCCAGATTGTAACTGTTCAACATCCTCGCCACTACTTTTCCTCTTCTTCTTCTCCTTCTTCTGTATGTTTGCCCCATCATTTAGAGGTTCTGCAACTGCGCCTGATTGTAACTGTTCAACATCCTCGCCAGTACTTTTTTTCTTCTTCTCCTTCTTCTGTATGTTAGCCCCATCATTTAGAGGTTCTGCAACTGCGCCATATTGTAACTGTTCAACATCCTCGCCACTACTTTTCTCCTTCTTCTGTATGTTAGCCCCATCATTTAGAGGTTCCGCAACTGCGCCAGATTGTAACTGTTCAACATCCTCGCCAGTACTTTTCTTCTTCTTCTGTATGTTAGCCCCATCATTTAGAGGTTCTGCAACTGCGCCAGATTGTAACTGTTCAACATCCTCGCCACTACTTTTCCTCTTCTTCTGTATGTTAGCCCCATCGTTTAGAGGTTCGGCAACTGTATCACATTGTAACTGCTCAACATCCTCGCCAGTACTTTTCATCGTCTTCTTCTTTCCACCATCCTCCATGTTACAGCTCATTGAAAACACAGAATCCTCCACTCTCAAGTTTCCATCCACTTCCTGTCCAACACTATCTGCTGCAGGTTTATTCTTTTGTTTTGAATCAGGAATATCTCCCTCCTCACGTCTCAGTGTGTTATCATCACTTAACGAGTCCTCCATCCCATTTCTTCCAGTCAATTCCAGCACATCACTGGTCTGCGCTGCCCTGTTACCCTCAGAGAGACCGGGAGGTTCTTCTACCTCCATGTTCACAACCGTTGCAGCACACCGACCCTCTAAATCTTTTTTCCTCTTCTTTTCCTTAGTGACACTTCTATGGTCTGGGAGTCTGTGGAGGAGATGTTGGCTTCCAGGTCCGTCCCCTGGCTGTTCTGTTACAGGTTTGGATGCTTCTCTGCTCTTTTGTGTGGCTTGCCTTGGACTTCTTCGTAGCTTACGCGGTTCACAGATGCCAGAATCATTGACCAAGTTTTTGTCCTTTGTTGCGTTTTCATCATTCCTCCCCCTCTTGACCAGAACTCTGCAGGAAGACTCTCTATTGCCAGAGCACTCAGCATCTGAAGACTTTGGTTTGACCTTCAATATGGATGGCTGAATTTGTTTTTTATGTAACAACTCAGCTCGTCTTCCTCCTGATGTTTCTTGTCCGGCGTTATTAGCTTTCCTACTCCTTTGTTTTTTTAACTGGTTGCACCAGGTTTGTTGGCTCTTTGTTTTGGATGAGACCATGAATAGTTTCCTGTCCTGTAGGGTGACACACAGATGATAGCCATGTTCACAAACAAAATAGTGCAATGACGTGCATGATTTCAACAGCCTGCTTACCACCACTTTGATGTCTTCGTCTTCTGACCTTTCTTGGTCTTCTCTGTAACACAATATGTTTTATTCAAAACAGTGTTGGAGCTAGCTTAACATGTATAGATTTAAAATGTAGTGGCCCTAAAATTGATCCTTGAGGGATCCACCAAGGTATTTTATTCTTCATCTGTTGCAACAGAGAACTCTCTGTCTAAAAGATAAGAGGCAAAACTGTTAAAAACTGCTACTGACCAACGGATTTGTTCCCTCAGTCTATTTCAAATAATTTTTTGATCAACTGTATCAAAAGAACTCAAGTATCACCAAAACCAAAAGTTTAATGGCATCCACATTTATCCTAATATCATCAACTACTTTAACAAGGGTTGCCCCTGTACTAAACCAGAAAATCAGACTTACGCATTTCTAAATTATTTAAAGAAAAATGTTTTTATTAAACTGTATGTAGCATTTCTCTAAAATTGGACTTTAAAAAGGAGTAATTTTATTAGAAATAAGTCTGTTCCTAGGTGCCACTAAAATATATATATATATATATACACACGTAACTTCAAATAAGCATGATTATTCCATGAAATAAACTTACTCTGACAATGGAGATATGTGCTCCCCATCCATGTCAATTGTTGGTAAAGATGACTCCAGGTTCTGTCCTCGTCGACAGCTCTGTCTCAGCTCTCCGAGACATTTAAAGAAGCCTCCAATCGTGTAATTCTGTAAAAAGGAAAGACTTATTTGTAAAAAAGGCCCTAGTTGAAGTCCTTCAGCAACACCAACCGGCAAACAAATGTGTACCTAAGTATTGGTCATCCTTACATGAAGGCGTTTGTTGTGGTCAGGTAACGGAGCGCCTTTGAGCTTCCACTTTCGCTCTTCAAGGAAAGGGAAGCTGTATTTAGGCAGGTAGTATTTACTTCTTTTCCTCCACTTGTGAGTTTTGAGCTGGCCATTGTAGGAAGAGGACGATGAACTGTCTTCACTTTCCTCTAGATCTCTAGCAGATTTGGGGTTTGAGCTCCTGCTGGAGTGATGTCCTCTTCTAGACCTCACAGCCTCAGGTAACGTCACTTCCTTCTGGGTTAAGAACAGGCTGTCTCCAGAGTCACTGCAGAGGCACAGTTACACATTTAGAAAGTCAAACTGGAGCATTCTTCAGGCTACTGTTATTGTGTCATCATTGTGACATGGATAGTACACACTTACCTCTCTGCTTCAGAAGGTCCATTGGATACTTTGTCCTGTCTGCTCTGTCCCACAGAAGACTCAAGATACCGCGATATTTTCTCCATGTAGTCTGAAGGGGAGCTTCCCAGGTGACTGGAGCGTGACTCCACTGTATCAACTCCGCTAGTGGCATCGGATTGAGTGCCAGTTAGAGAAGTGTGCACTCCAGTCATTGTGTAAATTAACAAAGTATAGAGATCGAACGAAAGGAGGTCTTCATTGGCAAGAAATAGTTTGTAGCCTCGAACGAAAGATGTCTCCAACTAAATGTCAGCTTTGGATGGACTCGGGTGATTATTAACTAAACATCTATCTCATGTCGCATAACAACGTGTAGCTGCATCAAAACAAAATAAAAAAGAGTGGACGCTACACGTGTTTCCTTGTGAACCAACCCGGAATTCCTGAAGCTCTTCGACGTGACGAAAAGTCAACTGACCAATGACCAACGAGCATGCCGGAATGGGCGGAACTCGCTCAAAGAAGTAAGAGGCTTCAGCCTTTCTACTTCCGGTTTGTCTTCCCTCTGTGATCCCCTCAGTCAATACGAGCCGCTCTTCATTCCTCCGTTTTTTAACATTAACAAGAGAACGTGACATAAATGCACATGATTATCAGTACCATTTGAGTCAAATTAATGAGAAACCCCCCCTTATTTCTGCAATAGCACCAATGGACAAATATATATTATTTTAATGTAGGAAATTATGCCAGTAAGCTGACTGGATACTATGTAGGGGTAGGGACTATCTTGTTCGTGCTTACTCTTTGGTTGGTCTTCAACCGTGCTGCTATTCCTGCTCCGCTGACAGTCTGCTGCTACTTTACACTTCAAGAACAGTTATGGCAGATATCAGCAAAACTGAAAAGGTTCAGCTGCACGCCCCAGATTTAGAGGAACTGCGTGGAGGTAAGGGCATCAGTGAAACAAGTGACACAGCATAGGAATGTTTATGAAGCAGCAAGTTTATGTATGTATATAGAGAGAGTAATAAAGACTTGTTGGTGGTTGCAGTACTGCAAGCAGGACTGGAAGACAACTTTGCAGAAGTTCAGGTTAGTGTTGTGGACTGTCCCGATCTCACCAAGGAGCCCTTCAAGTTTCCTGTCAAAGGTAAGAGCATTATCAAGTACAAGTACACTGCGTTCTTCCACAGTGTGCAGTCATAGTTTATATAATGTAAAAAAATCTAGGAGGCATAATCTTAATTAGAGTCAAATCAAATCCCTCATGCAAGTGTCAAAATGAGTATGATTTGACTAAATATACAATGTAGGGCATCATTGTATATTTAGTAAAATCATACTCATTTTGACTCCTAGGCCAAGAACTCCCCATTTAAAAAAAGTATAATTTATTTGATATTATTAAAGATATATGATTATATCTTTACGTGTCTAGAAATATTTGTTACAATAAGCATTTGATCAGAATTGTGAAGTTGTTAAATATAATTTGCGTCGTGTTGTTCATCTCTTAATGTCGTCTCTGTCCTCACACTGCAGGCTTGTGTGGAAAGCCTCGCATCACTGATGTTGGTGGTGTGCCGTACCTGGTCCCCTTGGTTCAAAAGCACAAGGTTGATTTTATTACAAATGATTGTGTTGAATAATGATTGATGGCCTGTAGTGGGATGGGATTGTTATAATGTTGCCTCTGTTCTTCCCAGGAATACAACATGAACACCATATCAAAGGAAGTGGAGCTGCCAGGAGCCTTCGTCCTCGGTGCAGCAGCTGTTCCCAGCAGAATAGTTGGAATGAATGCAGAGGTGAATCATCTGGCTAAAAGACCTTCACTTAGGGTCCAACTCTCCAGTCTTTCCCCCTGGACTGAAATCCCCAGATACCATCTTGCATAACATGCTAAACCATGACTTGCTATAGCAGTGGCCAAAAAGCAATAAAAACCGGCCCCAGTAACATCTTTTGTCAGCATGTCAGTAAAGATTGGATTGAAAAAGACAAAGTTTGGGTGGTTAGGTAGGTTTGCTTTCTGTTTGGAGTTTGGACTGTTTCTAACTGAAGGCTGCACATCTGGCAAGCACGAGGCAAGTTGCTACACAGTGAAGCAACTGACTTGATTCTGGTTGGATTCACTGGCTATGATTAAAGATGGAAAAATAAAATGGAGAAAAAAAACATTAAATGTTCTTGTCCACAGCTGATGCCTCTGGTTCTGACCGAAGCAGAGGGAAGGCCTGCAGTGAACGGCAGCTACTTTGCCTCCATCAACCCAGCTGATGGCCAGTGTCTGCAAGAAAAATACAGCAACAAATTCTCTGGCTGCAGCTTTGGACTGCTGGGCAATCTGTACGCCTGTGAGGGGAAGTCTGGAAAGGTAATGAGTCTTATTTGATCAAACAAGATCTGCAGCTTCTTGTCTCTGCAAGCGAACGATGGTGCAAAATGCTCTGTCATTTTGCTTTTGGCAAATAATGATCACCTCTGGTTGTATATGAACTTAAACCCAATTATCTGCAAGTTATTAACTTGCTAAAGTTGTTATGCGTGAACTTCAGCCTCATCATATCTGTGCTCCCAACATTTGAGACCATAAACATTAACAAAAGGAAAGTGGCTGCTCAGGCTGAGCTGTCGTGCCCTCTTTACCTCTTCATCTCCAGGTCATTGAGGTGCGGGCCAAGAAGAGAACAGGAGTCCACAGTCTTGTGACGGCCCTGAGGAAGACTCTTGAAGGGCGCTACCCTGATAAAAGCCTGGCTCTGGGGGGCACCTTCATCATCCAGAAAGGGAAAGCCAAAATCCACATCATGGTAAATATCGGACAGTACAACACAAAACACGATTGCTAGCTTCTGACTGTTCAATGCCATGATTTTTTGTTTCTTTGAATATGCTCATACCAATAGCCAAGAGAGTTCTCGGTCTGCCCCCTCGACACCAACGACGACGTCAACAACTGGCTCAAGCACTTTGAGGTCAGCGCCCCACTCATCTGCCAGTCAGTGCTGGTATCCAGAGACCCCGTAAGTAAAGCAAACTATCATCTCAGTGAGGCAGATGACATAAGTTGAGCACAAATCAGCATAGTAGACAGCTTTGTAATGCGTCTGTTCATGCGTTTGCTGTGTATCTAGGGTTTGGACCTGCGCGTAGAGCACACCCACTGCTTCAGCCACCACGGAGAAGGTGGCCACTACTACACAGACACCACACCCGACAGCGTGGAGTACCTGGGCTACTTCATGCCGGCAGAGTTTGTCTACCGCATCGACAGGCCCCAAGACACCCACGGAGTCGGACGAGATTAAAAGATGAATGAATAAGTCATGTTTTCAGGACAGCATGTCTCGATGGTCTAGATTATTCACGCAGTGTGTAATTTTTATTAAGTTCTCTGGTTCTAAGACTGCACAGAAACTTACTTATTTCCAATGAAAATGCAACATTTCTTTTAAATCTTTGCTTTTAAATCACATCCCTAAAAATTCTTATACATTTCTTACAAACAAAATCAGCACATTTCATGTAATAAAAAACAATGTTGAATTCCGATAGTCATGGCTGTTTGTTCAATGGATGCAGTAGAATAGTAGATGTGGGACCTTGGACTACGTAGTTGCCTGCCAACTCAATCATGATTTAAAAAAGTACAAGACAGACCGGATCAGACAGTAACAGTAATGTCTTTGTTCTCTCTGCACAGAGAGGAAACTAGGACAATCATTTTTTTAAGCGCACAGGTGTTTTCACTTTTTCGCTTAATTAGATCTCCTCTTTAGGACGGTGGTCGGTGGATATCTCTCTCATATCTCACACAGTTGCATTTGTTGAGGTGTGATAGCAGAGCTCTAATCAGCCAGAAGGGAAAACACCTGTGCTGGTACTTAAGTAGCCACCAGGTGATAAGAAAAGCAACAACAGAGGCTACGTTTGTATGACAAATTTCTCCCAAAATTAGATGAAAGGTTTATCCCTCTGCTGCCCTTATTCATATTTATATGGAAAAATGTAAAAAAAATGTTATTGAAAAATGTAAAAAAAATGTGAATTTAGGCAATACATGCATGGAAATGTATTTTTACTATGGTATGGCTTTTTTCCATCTTTATATACAGTCATTGAACAGAGGCCAACATAATGTCTATGCATAAAAACAGCATATTTGAATTGTCATAGTACTGTTTGGTTTCATTAAGTAAGTAATAACTGATTTATTTATCTATTTAGATCTGTGATTTTGGTATTTTAATATATTAATCACATAAAATAAAAACATTATTTTTGTGATCGTATTTAAATGAATGAATCAAACTGGAGAAACCATATAACCTCATAAAATCATTTGACTTAGCTAAAATGCTGTCATTCCCTTGCGTTGAAACATCGCCCCCTTCTGACCGGAGCAGGTAACACATCATTTCCCACAATGCTGCTGCCGCACCAGCCCGGAAGTAAGACGTTTATTGACAATATGGCCGCTGTGCTGGGCTTGGATTTGGCGAAATTTGGATTTTGACAGCACCCACCTGGGCTGCGATAATAACCAATTTCCACCTCAGGAGTGTACAGAACAGATGCATTTGAATGAAGGGACCCGCGAATCCACGGGATGGTGTCAGTGAGCTGAGGAAACGTCCAGAGTGTGAAGCCCGTCATGTCGTTTTTCAAGAGGAAAGGTGAGGAAGCTCCCTCTGAGTGCTGCAACGTCAACGACGGCCACAGTACAGAGAGTCCGGTTGAGGAGCGAGTGCCCCCTGATAACATGTGACGAAAGCGGTCGAGACTGCGGCCGTCAGCAAAGTGGCCGAAGACACAGCAGTGTTTGTGGACACGAGATCCCCTGTAGCCGCGGCTCACTGCAGTAGCATAGTTAGCTTAGCGGTGGCCTCTCTGTCCTCCCTGCCTCACCTAATGTTAGCCAGGGTGGGAATACCACCACCGCAGAGAGCTGTCAGCAGCACATGGTCCCAATTAGACACGTCAACTTGACATATATGTATCATTAGATAGTGCTGCTTCACATAGAAGACTGTTTCATGTGTTAGACACCACTTGACACTGTCTATGTACGAACTGTGCTATGGCAGCTAACGTCAGCTAGCTTTACCAGGGCATTTTCAAACAGCTTTAACCAGCAAGAAATATGAAAAAAAAAAGCTCATCAATAGCCCGTTGTATCTGATTCAGAGTTGTTAGTGATCTAAAATAAAAAGTGTGTAGTTTGTCTTCATTAAGACACGTTTGACTGCAAGGGAAGGGATGTAGTTAGTGAGACCGGACAGCATCATCTAACGTTAAGGAGGAGGAACTGGTTGAATTGGACCTGCAGTGTAGGTTTTAAACCACAACATGGCCTGGCATTATTTCAGACTAAATGTGGCTTCTATTTATGTAATTGAATGACAGATAATAGTGTGTCTAGACGTAGGGAATTGTTCAACAGCTCCCTATCTGCTATGTCCTTAGTTGATCTGTACTTAGCTGCTACAACTCAAGGGGATTGTTGGTGCAACATTTTCAATGGTTAAATGGTGCTGGATCACTGTTGCACTCATTTGCTAGTTTATCTGATAAACCTAGCTTTAACTAATCCAGTCTTACATCTCAGCTTTGTAATAACTCCTGGTTATAATGTTCAGTTTTTGTTGAAACTGTTATAGAGACATTGATTCAGGTTCATTTTCTACACTCTTGTTACATTTTACTCACATCTGTGCATCTTATGTTTGTCCACACCATTTATATCAATTTGGTAAGGGCATTGTGGAAGTCTTCTTGTGTTCATTCGTGAAATCAGCAAAGTTAACTTCACTGTCAACACCAGACCACAGTTGTTCATCTTCATGAGTGAGATCATTGGTTTTTCCTCGTAGCCTACAGCAGTCAAAGCAGCTGACACAGCAGGTCTCCAAAATGAGGAAATATAAGAGAGAGTGCACTTTTAATGCTCTGAATCAGGATGACACTCTGTACTTACAGGAAGAAGTGTGTGGTATAGGCATGGTCGAATTGTAAAAAGCAAAGATATACTGACGTGAAAGTTTTGCAAAGAAATTATACTAAATAATAATTAGCCATGTGGGAAAATCAATTCATCAAATAGTAAAAGTAATAATAAAATGTTGGTAATGTTATCTATAGGTTGTTGTTAGTTGTTCATTATCCATCTTCATTGAATTTTTCTTTCATCAGTTAGATTAACTTCTTTCATTCAGTTAAGTTTGGCCCACACGCTCAATCTACATAGCATGAGTTGAAGTGCACTCATTTTCTGCAACATGCCTCGATGCTTTGCTGTCAATGGAGCACCTTTTGAGACTAAGGAGAGTCCTCATGGTGCTTGTGCTAGTAGGTGGTGCTATTTTTTAAAAATGTTAAACTGCTTTTACTTTTTCTCTGATTGGGCTGGTTTATAATCGCTGCCCATTAATGCTCTATGTCCATTTTGCTGGTAGTACATCAGACATATTGTTTTTTAACTGAAAACATCCATTGCAGCAACTCATCACGGTCTTATCTGAATATTTATTTGGAACAAAAACCTCTGGTGTTATTTGTTGTTGTTGGTTTTTGGAGCTCCAGCTTTTTAAAAGTCACATCTCTCTTTGCTGTGACGGACAGCCTCTCACTGCCAGCCGGGTCAGACTCTTGGCCGACGCGTATACTCGCAAACCGCTCCGTCCAAATTGTCACACTGAAGGAGCATTTGCCCGGGCCTCCTCGTACATTTAGTAATGTCACTGCTCGAAATTGATACGTATCCTGACCGCCGTTTGCAGCAGCAGCAGCCTAATCTGAAGATACGAATGGTGAGTCACTCTAATGAGTGGTTGCCGCCATGTCTTCCACTGTGCACTTATTCCACTGCAGGCCACATATTTCATATTTTATTTGATGGTCGGCCACAGAGCTTTGGAGTAGCGTTTTTTTTTTATAGACAATCAGCAACTATTACAGGTGTAAGCTTTCAGAATATCAACTCCAACCGACTTTAAGCTGCCATGACCCACCAAAGCTGATTGACCAAGGTCACCAGTCTTAGGAAGGACTCTTAATGCTCACATACAGTATGGAGGCCTCTCAGTGCTATATAATGAACAGGACTGAGGAGGCATACATATCAGAACACAGCTTCCCTGTTTCCCTCCTCCTCTGTCCACAGCAGTAAGGAAGCAGCTCTGCAGGAAATTGTTTGTTTGCCTCTCTAGTCTATCAGTTTTCTCACTACGTCATTATGTAACGAGATAGTGAGTTCCAGTCTTTCCTTGTCGCACTTCAATGAATGTCACCATGTATATTTACCGCGTGCTGGCTGGTCCCGCCCTGTATTGTGAATCAAAATGCTGTATCCTTCTCCGGTTACATCTTGCCTCTCGTCTTTCTGCCCACAGCCAAAAGCAAAGAACCTGAGAGAGTGACGGACGCTAAAGCCAACAGAGGTGAGTTCATCATCACAGATATGTCATAGAGATGTTTATGCATGTGTGCAAAGTGAGATAAGCCTCCTTACAGAAGTGATTCAAACGGCTCTTTACTAAAGTTGGTTTATGATGTTAAATCATTGCTTGCATTACAGTCACAAGGACCAACATTTTGACTTCGAGTGACTAAGTGAAACACACGCAGCTCACATTCAAACAAACACTGAGCAGTCTGTCTTCTCAAACATCTTCCATCATACCCTGAGGCCTCTGTAAACTAACTGTGAGCTCTTTGAAAAAACCTTCACTAAAAAGACCTTTTCATACCAGTCACACTGGTGTCATACATTCAGGCCGCTCTGATCTTTGATATCATTGTACTGTTTTTCTTCTTCCTTTTTTGTTGTTGTTGTTGCCGAATGCCTGTTTTCTGTCCTCCCCCCACAGCCCCACCCAACCCTCAATCTCCATCACAAGGACTGAGGAACCACCATGCCATCCAGGAAGCTGCCGGGCCCAGCCCTGTGGCCCTCAACGCCATCTCTGCCAACATGGACTCCTTTGCCCGCGGTCGCACCGCCATCCTCAAGAAACAGCCGAGCCACATGGAGGCTGCTCACTTTGGAGATCTCGGTACGGAGGCATAATTCAAATGTTTGTATTTTGCTTCTAGTGAGAACATACGAAGGCCCAACCAAACATTGGACCAAATACATTTAAGGTGTATCTATAAAACGTAACTACATTTTCAGTGTTTTAGATGGAACATCTGCATTTTTTGGTTTCTCAACTGATTGAAATTTAAAATATAGGTCTATTTATTACAGACATGATTGTCTGATGTTAGTCTTTAAATGCAAAGGCAAACAAAAGGAGTAAAACTGCAACTAACTAGTTGTTTTCATTATTTAATATTGTGCTTATTATTTTCTCATTTCATTATTAAGTCTATGATTTTTCAATTTAAGGTCCAAGGTGAGGCTTTAATTTCAAAAGTTTTATTCCACCAACAGTCTAAAACCCAAAGATATTTATATAACTGTCATATATTATAAAGTCAAGCAGCAAATCCTCAATAAGAATGTGTGGTTTATTTGCCTCAAAACTGAAAGATTAATTGATTATCAAGATAGTTGCTGATTCATATTTGACGATCCACTGATCCACAGATTTTTCTGTGATTGTGTGAATAATATGAATGCATAGTATGTCAATATGTTCATTGCAGCATGCTTGCAGGGTCTGTCAAATAATAAAAGCACAACATAAGCAGACAAAAAACCAACATAACACACAATAATGTGAAAATTAATAAAAATGTAAATGTTATAAGGAATTATAACCTTTGCAAAGTTTGCCTCTAGGCTCCCGTTTGTCCTTATGGGGATTATTAGTTTTCTCGTAGTAATGTGTTGCAGCTACAGAGTGTGACTCTTGCATCACCAACATGGCTTAAACAGCAGCTCACTGTCTTGTGTAACAGGAAAACACTCCTTCATTACCATCCGTCTTCTCCTGAGGCCTCGCAGAAGTTTATCAGGAGTGCTCTATAATTAGATTGTGGGTTATGTACGCCACATGCCACAATAAGGAGGTGAATACTGAATGGCATGTTGAGTGACATTAGCAACAAGAACTGCACGAGCAAGATGCCCAGAGAATGGCTGGGGTGAGTCAGACGGAGGTGGACGAACCTGTGCCGCAGCCCGCACAGCAAAATCTGAATGAAACACAAAAATGTATCCTAGGCTGTGGATTGACACAAGATGAGGAAGGAAGGAAGAAGGAAGGAAGGAAGTGAGGGAGGAGGAATCAAAGAGGCAAGAAGGGTTAGGTTCACTGACATCTTGTAGGCAGCCATGGCAGTTCAACCTAAAGCTGAGACTGAAAGCCTTAGTGTCAGTGAGAACCATTATGTTGAACAGGATCATAGGATTTATTTTCTCTCTTGATTGCGGCTGAAAGATTACAGAGCAGATTATAAAACAGACATTGACTGACGCTCAAAAGAAATTCAAATGAGGCTCTCTTTGATGATCTGATGCAGACGCAGGTTGTTGATTTTGAACAGCTTTCAGAATTAAGGTGCACTTGTCTGCGTGTTCTTAAGGAATCTGAAGAGGCTGACTGAAAAGCGCCTCACACTGGGTGACACCTCTTGTAGCACTATTTCGTTTTCAAAGAGCAAACAAAACACCCAAGAAGCCTCAACCCACGCTTCAGTCCAACTGCTGCTGATGTGCTCTGATTCATAATCCAGCAAGTGTGCGTGTTTGAATTCAATGAGCAAGTTCCATTGTTTATTTTGTCTTCCAGAAGTGTGTTAGGTATGTGTTTGTTCTTGCAGTCCAGGAAGGTAGGTGTTACTCAAACAGTCTCTCTATTTGAGATTGTAAAGACAAATGAAACGGCATCACTACAGGAGTTTGGGGTCTGTCAAAGGTTGCCACAGTTAATGCTGACCACGCCAGACACACCGGACTTACCGGATGGACGGGAGGACACACGGACGATGGAGACGTGTGATTCTGAAAAAGTTAGTCTGGGTTAAATCATCTGTGAAATTGCTCAGTCCATGGCCGCTGCTTGACAGAGAGAGAGAGCCTCGAATTCACAAGGCTGCAAAAACCAGGAGTTTAGATTCAGCTCACGTTCCAGCCTTCAGTCATAAGAGAGCTGAACACGGACAATCCACTTTTTTTATCTTTCATTTCATGTTGAGACTGCCATCAATGTACTGCACAATTTATCTTCCTTCTATAATGAAAGCTGAAACTTGAAAATATAAGGAAGTGTGCTGCTCAGTCTGTTATTGGAGTCCTGCAGTGACTAATTTGCACTTAAAGTCAATTCAATGTTATTGCCATGTGAATGCAAGGTTTTCACAAAACCTTGAAATCCAAAAATACCTTTTTATGAAGTCTTTTAAATTGAGATTAATCATATTAAATTGCATTGAGGCGATGGTATTTGTTACGAATTGGACATAATGTCTGAAATGTACAAAAATGTGTTCATTTTCTTAAGCTTCTTTTACTCATTTCTGAATTTTCTTTTAGGTAGAAAGACACTTTTGACAAAATAAAGTGTCTTTTGAAGCCTATAAAAGTGACCTCTGCTCAGATGATTACTTAACTCTGTGTACATTTGTACGTTCCAGGTCATTCCAGTGTGAACTATCATCCCCAAGATGACCGCTCTCGGCTCTCCAAGACGGTGGAGCATGTCCTCCGGGACAACGTGGCGATACCCCACTACATGCATTTCATGGAACACCAGGGCGCCGACCACCTTGTCCGGTTCTGGCTGGAAGCTGAACACTTCCGCTCCTCCAGCTGGTCGCGGGTCCGAGCCCACAGCCTGAACTCTGTCAAACACAGCTCCTTGGCCGAGCCCGTCCCCTCCTCCCCCGGCGGCTCGGAGCTGCCGGAGCTGGCCCGACACACACCCGATGCTCTCACCCAGGACAGTAGCGGTGAACGCCCGCCAGTGCACTCAGAGCGGCGGGACTCCTTCAGCGCAGAAGCAGGCCTGAGACCCGGCACTCCTCGAGCGGATACCCCCAACAGGCAGGCACACTCCAGGACGGGGACTCCCTACAAGGTGCTGTCAAACAGCACCCTGAGAGAGCTCTCTGACCAACTCATGAAAAGTGAGTCAACTTTACACAAGCCTCTCTCTTTATGTTGTGTTTATATAAGTTTGTCTTGTTTACATACTCAGGGGGCAAGTGCAATTTGGAAAAAGAACATATCATGATGTGTATATATAGCACGAAAAACAGAACATATCCGTGTGGAGCGAGACTGCAACCTTCCTCAAATTTACACATGAATCCATTATAATCGCCACATTTCCATCATGTTCGCCACTTAGTTTTCCAGATTTGAGGTTTGATGGTCATCTTGTTGCGGCCCCTTCTTCTACAACGTTTTAAAGTCATCAGAGTGGAGAACTACCAGCCAACTCCTAATATTTGCATAACGATAGTGGATGGAAACAACTAGCACTTTATTTTGCAGATTTGCACTTCCTGTGCCCCAAAAACATTTCTCACCTGTGACCTGAAATTATTTGGTCAAATAAAATCCATGAGACCCCTGACGAATGCTACTTTATTTCTGTTGTAGCCCGACTTTGTTTACTTGCTATCTTTTTACACTTTAAAGGATAGGTCCTAATTTTTCTGTTCATTTTAAGACAATACTGACATGCCCACAATATTGGTTATTGTTGCCTTCACACAGCTCTCAACATGACAATGTCTGATTCGGCGGCTAGCAGCTAACGTTTTTAACAGCTGTAAGTGGTGCAGAGTGACGGCGAATAGCTAGCTTTGCATGCAATAAAAGCACGCACAAATTACAACGCTTACAGAGGGAGAGTTACTTCATTCTCTGCTTAGGGAGAAATTACTCCACTATATCTTTACATAGCATGTAGTTGTTTACTGCTATATTACCGCTCTATGTTTTGAATTTTGCACCTTTTTAATAAGATACTTTACAAGTCTGAGTTAGACAAATCGGGTAGATATCTTAAGAAGTTTGTCCTTTTTATTGTGAAATATCCTCTTTGTGCTTCCATGGGTGCATGTTTTCTCACAAAGAAAAATCACTCCTATGTATCTTGTAGCATCACTAGATGATCAGCTATTTGTCTCTGTGTTTTTTCCCAGGTATAGAGAAAGATGCAGTTACAATCTTCACCAAGTACATCTCTCCAGACGCTGTGAGGCCCATCCCCATCACAGAACAAATCAGAAACGACATAGTTGGTAAGATACAGACGCAAACTCAAATAGAATTCAACAAACAAAGTCATCCCTCATTGATAATGTTTTTTCCTCTGTGTAGCTAAGATCTGTGGCGAGGATGGCATGGTGGACCCAAACTGCTTTGTCATTGCACAGTCGGTAGTCTTCGCCATCTTGGAGCAACAGTGAGTTTCTGTCTATTCATTTTCTAGAGGAGTTAATACTCACAGCGGGGTTTAGCCAGATTTCCACATTAAGATTAAAGTTCAACCACAGTCCTTTTGTCATTTTAACACCTTGACATCCACAGTAGTGCCTGTATTCATCTCCCACTTGCTCTTTCACTTCCAGGCACTTTAGCGAATTCCTGCGAAGCCATCATTTCTGTAAATATCAGATCGAAGTGTTGACCAGTGGCTCTGTGTTCCTGGCCGACATCTTGTTCTGTGAGTCGGCTCTCTTCTACTTCTCTGAGGTGAGCCGGCCCAGTGCTTCCAAAACATGATTCATTTGTGGTTTTCATTACAAACACATTTTTTACACCAGTGCCATTAAACTTTGTATGTTTTCTTCTTGACTCTTCATCATACACTCGTCCTCTCTTGCCTCTACAACAAAACAGTGTCTATTAGTTCTTTTATTTACCGGTTTCTAGTGGGGATCTCTATTGTCACAGCAGTAGTAAACTGAGGACACAGTAAACATAACTGAACACAAAACCCCTCCATGGATGCTCCATATACAATCTCCCAACCTATTTTATGATAGAAAAGTGACACTAAACATTTGTTCTCTATGTAAGCCTGTACACAGGACATACAGTAAATCTTGAAAAATCAAAAGCTGACTTGTTCTGTGCTCTTCATCTCCATTTCCCTGCAGTACATGGAAAAGGAGGAGGCGATGAATGTACTGCAGTTCTGGCTGGCGGCGGACAACTTCCAGAACCAGCTAGCAGCTAAAAAGGGCCAGTATGACGGCCAGGAGGCTCAAAATGATGCCATGATCCTCTACGACAAGTAGGTCTTCACTCTTGTGCGCCAAAACTGCACCCAGTTATTTTTATTTAAAGAATGGGTATGACGTAATACTTGGAAGTAGGTTAAGTCTCATAGGTAATTTCTTAAAAAACTAAAACTTTGCTTACTTCGTTTTTTCCACCGCCCAGCAATTCTGCTACTCGGGATAGTAACTGGAAACAACTTACATTAATACTCTTTGGTAACTGGGGATATCAACCGATAGCTATGGCGGAAAACAAAAGCGCCATCCTCTTCCTGTTTTGGTTATACATTGGTTAACACACTTCCTTTTTGCCGTAAATTGAGCCTTCATTTTTCCAGGAGATCGTACCTGGGTGTAGACAGAACTGGGCAGTGAAAGTGAGGCTTTTAGGGAACCAATCTCAAAGTTGATGGTGTCATTATTCTACATCCATTATATTGCGCAACAGGAATTACTTCTGTTACTACTACTAAGTTAAAACAAAAAAACGTGTCTATTGCTACTTTAAATGATTAATTTCAGACCAGTTTGTTTCAGTTAATCTTTTAATATAACACCCAGGTTACATAAATAACAACATCAGTTTTTAGGTAGTTTGTGTTTCACACGTTATGTTCTGTTGAAGGGCTTAAGCCTGTACCAACAGGCACTGACCAATCAGATCACTGGAAATACTCAAGTCATCGTTCCCACAGGATCGCTGTATGGATAATAGAGTTTACAATTACAGATTATAAGTGACGAGTAATAAAGAGTCAATTGGTTTTGGCTTTTTCCAGGTCCACTCTGTCTGATGGAAGAAGAGAGTTTAACACACTGAATGCATAATGATGATTATAGCAGAATTTTCATTAAAATAAGATTATTTTCGTCCCGACCGTATCGTTGCTTTTACAGTTGTTCACCCTCTGTTGTCTTTTATTAGAAAAATAGTCCCCACACTGTTTATTTGCTCCCATGATTGTGAATGCAGCATTTCAGTCGGATAGACCTCATCAGGCATTAACTTATTTTCTTATCTCTCATCTGCTTTGGCAGCAAAACAGTCTCACATCACTTTTAACTTTATAATGCACATCACATAGTCATTAAAGTTTGATCATCAAAAATATTCACTTTAAACAAAAGACATTGCTACGTAGATGATGATCCACACACTTATTTATAGCCTTGCTTTGAATATTGAGAAATACTTTCTAGTGTGTCTACAACTTGTTTTTAAATCCTTGCTATCTGATTACAGTGTTTACATTACACCTCGTTGAAAATCAGTTTTTGCGGTCACCAAAGTTCACTTGTCCTGCAGATATCAGTTTTTCTTTTTTATCTCATATCATATTAAGTACTTCACTCATTGTTCTGATGAAGTTGTTTGTAGCATCAGCAGACTTAACAGAGCCAGCTGATTACCAGCTTTGTGATACTGGCTGTCCTGAGGCCTGTACTACTAACCAGGATTTGGGGTCAGCGAGGTAACTACAGGGTTAACTCAGTGTTTTCAGTCCTACGACGGAGGTTCGCTTCTTACTGGGTTAGATCGCCATGGTAATTTATGTTAACTCATAACCCGGACTAAAAGCAACACAGTTTAAACTGACAAATGCATAAAGGATTGCTGGCAAGAATAAGGCTAAAATATTGTCATACATGCAATACGAATACATCTAAGCAACACATTACCTTAATGGAATACACACAAATCTATTGTGCTCTATATGAATCAGTGATTTTATAAATCTGTTAATTTACACATTCACACAATGAGAGATTTCTTGTCAGCCGTCCTACCTGCATTTGGCAGTTTAAACTGTATTACTTTCAGCCTGAATTATGTGTTTAACTTCTTCGTATTTGTCTTATAATATATATATTTCTCTTTGTTTGTAAAATACACTGCTCTGCTGACTGCAGACTTATACATGTTTGTGATTGGTCACATGTTGCAAACACCGTTCTTTGAGGGGAACACGCTCATAGCCAGATTAATAAACCCTGGACGGATTTACCCTTCATAAGACCCCTTAGCGGGATCATGGTGGTAGGGTTAGTTAAGCTGGATGACTTAGAGATGAAAACCCTGGGTTTTGAACTCATTTCGTAGTAAAAGCCGTAAAAGAGCAGAGCCTCTGCGTTATCAGTGATGGTGAAAACAGGTGTGCATCATAAGGCCGAGTGGCCACTGATCTGTCAAGTTGAGGGGAGGAAGGTTAAAACTGTTCTCTAGTGAATAACATTTAGTTAAACTTGGTGCACTGATTGCTGTGCATGTGTACACAGAGAAAATTGAGTTTGAAGTAACAGAGACATTTTATTATTATTTGCTTTGTATTTTAGCATTACCTTAAGGTGATGGTTTCTTTGCAGTCCAGTCGTCCTTAGTTTTGCCATTTCCCTGCAGCAAAGAAGTTTGTTTGTTATTCTGTTTTCTCTGTAAGCTTTGTTTTTAGTCCAACTCCCTTTATTGTAACCTTGGTAGGCTCCAGTTAAGTGAGGCTGAGAAGGTAAAAGAGCAGTTAGCAGTCTATAATAATAGGAGACTACAGGGCTGTTTGCTGTGAGGCTGCTCTGTTTTATCTTCATCTCAAAATCTTCAAAAAAATATATATTTTTAGTATTTGGGTATTGATTAAAATTGTAATATAGGTGCCCTCATCTGAGTCAGTTGTTCATCGCTGTGTTTCCTCTCCAGGTATTTCTCACTCCAGGCCACCAACCCTCTGGGCTTTGGCGACTCTGTGCGGATGGAGATAGAGTCCAATATCTGCCGAGAGGGGGGGCCACTCCCCGACTGTTTCACCACTCCACTCAGACAGGCCTGGACCACCATGGAGAAGGTCCGGTTCTCAAATAGTCTTCTATGTTCTTTTGCTCTGCAGTAAAATTATTAAACCATTACCTAATTTACATTGCCCTTTTAAAACATTTAATTAGATCTTCTTCTAAAATCCTCTGCTTGAGCTGTTTTTCTTGAATTTAATAGGATCCTCCTCAAGGTTTTGTGTTGTTAGTCACTGATGAATTGTCCCATTACACCGCTGACAAATGCGCCCGCCTTATGCTAATGACATGAGAGCTGAGCACTGTTGTGAGCACACCAAGGTCAGGAACAGACCTTTGTAACTTTGGCCCGGAGCTCATTATTCTCTAACGGTGAGCGTTGTGTTGCCTTTGTTCAGGTCTACATGCCAGGCTTCCTGTCTAGCAACCTTTACTACAAATACCTGAGTGACCTCATCAACTCGGTGCGGGCGGACGAGTTTGTGAATGTCAGCGCTGCAGGTCAGGGCGGGCCCGCGGACAACGAGCGCTCAAGTTCAAATGCCGGCGAGGGCTCTCAGACTCAGGTAACCTCCCCACCCCCCCGACTTTAACCCACATCTTCAGCCCCTGTGGGGGTGCTCCTCTTGCCTGCTGACATTTAGACCCGCTCTACCTTCATTACATGAGATATTTCTGTTGATACCAAAAGGTTGTTGTGTGTTTTAGTTGTTCTCATTAAAAAAAAAGAAAGAAAAAAAACGTTCCCTGTAATGCTGTTCAACATTCCGTTCATGGTTTCTTAACTCTACAGCAAGGAGCCAAAAGGGCCGCGATCAAGATCCTGAAGAACTTTGACGAGGCGATTACGGTGGACGTAGCCAGCCTGGACCCGGAGTCCTTGTACCAGCGGCCCTACGCTGGGTGAGTTTTGTTTGGGAAATGTATCGGATACCAGTTAGGCTTTAAGGCGGCTAAATCTCTTTAATTGTACTTTTCAAATTGCTGTAGTTCCCTTGTTGTCTTTTACTCCTTTTGTGTTCTCTCCTTCGATCGCCCACATTGCCGTTCAGCTTTAATGCCTGTAATCCATTTTGGTTTTATTGACTCCCTCTTGAAGTGCTTTGAAAAGTCCTGTAAGAAATGACTCGAGAGCATGATCTTGAAAGTGAAAGACAAAGCTGTAGTCTGTCAGATCTGTCTTCATCTCTCTCCTCTCCTCTTTCCGCTCAGAAGGATGACGTTTGGGAAGGTGAATGAGATGGGCCAGTTTATCAGGGAGGCGGAGCCAGAGCCGGACGTGAAGAAATCCAAAGGCACGATGTGCTCACACTTGTCTGTCTCTCTCCTCTACCCGTTAGATTCACCTTGTCTCATTATTTTCTCTGACTCTTTGCCCTCACTCTGTCAGATTTGATCTCATTGCTCCTCGCAGTGAAAAACATCAACTCTCCGGCCGTGAATATAAACCTCATTTATGGCTTCTCCCGTTTATCCTTACAGCCTTCTGAAATATTTAGGAACAACCCAGCCTCCACTACTCTTAAGATCCAACAACACACAAAATCTTTATTATGTCAAAGAATGCTTTCCCTTGCACTAGAATAGAGTACCAGACATTTAGCTACAGAATAACTAGGCCAAAGCACTGAATACTTAAATACGTCAGGAGTCCCTCACCTTGGGTTGTTTGTTCAGTTTCTTTGCTCAGATTAAGAAACTGAAGTTTACATGGTTTCTGATGCGGCTCCTTTGTCTCACTCAGCCTTCCCTCTCCTCTCATTTAGGTTCCATGTTTTCTCAAGCCATGAAGAAATGGGTCCAAGGCAACTCAGACGAGGTGAGGCCACAAGATATTCATGAATGATTCAGGGCTCCGAGGCACATAGCAAGTCGCTCTGTGGCATGTATTCAAATAGACTTTTAAGACGTCAGCCCACGACGAAGGATTTCAGTAAAAGTCTGTGGTTAACTGTTGTTTTTTTCTGTGCTGTTTCTCTCCATCAAGGCCCAGGAGGAGATGGCGTGGCAGATTGCCAAGATGATCGTCAACGACGTCGTCCACCAGTCAAATCACGACAGCCCCGGCAAGTCCACCAAGGTACAGAACCTCCCTCTGTATCTTCCTTCCTGTGCAGCGATGTGTGGAACGTCTACAGATCTGCTCTGAGTGTTGTCTTTTGTCCGTCTGCAGTTATGACCCCGCTGAGGAACCAGAGGACCGTTGCTCCCCCCCTCCCCGCGGACGCTGGCAAAGCCACTGACAAACTGTATACAGGGTTCACCCTACAATGAACCGCATCACTCCGAGAACGAACAAGGCGTTTTATCAACTCCCAACCCCAACCACTGTGTGTCTGTACGTGTGTGTTAAGCTCGGTTGAATGATTATTCACGCATGGACTAATGGAAAAAGTACATCATCGTTCTAAATCTTCCAACTTCACAACACTACAAAGGTACACGTGTAGACACCAAAGGTAAAGCGAATCAGACTAGAGGAAGTCACTCCTGAAGAGAGGAAACGTACAGCACACACACACACACACACGAAGAAGCAGCATGTCAGTATGGAGAGGACCAATGGAGGACGTGACAAAGATTGAGTTACCCTCACACCTCCTTTTATAAACATTCCTTTGTTTTTAAGTGAAATTCTCTCGTTAGGGTCAGCCACGTAAGGCTTAAGCAGATGAAAAAATCAGCGTTGTACAGTTTTTTTGCACACGCTTCCCTCAGCCTGCCCGGAGTCGTGTTGTCTGCTGTTCACTTGACGTGAGCTGCCCTTTCCTTGGCTGTTTTTTTTTTTCTCCGTACTGTTGAAGAATTTGGAAATGTGACAATGAAACAGAAGAAGAGACGACTCAGTCCTCTGACTGGCTGAACTCCTATATGAACCTCCTGGCACCTTTACAGAGCGTAGAAGAAGAAATACTCCCCGAATGAACTGAAGTGCTCCAGTTGTGTCCGTAAAAACTCCAAACTCCATGTCCTAAATGTAGGTTTCTGGTTTACCCCATATATCAATGTTAGTCCTTTTTTATAGTGATCGCTGTTTTTTTTTTGTTTTTTTTAAATGCATCACTGAAACAAATGTCAGTGATGACCGGACTGTTCAACTGGAAAGTGTGCTCAGTGAATTCAACCATTTTTAAATAAAATTATTATTTCTTTAGAGCCTTACCAAGATGTGGAAAAGAACCAGAAAAGACTCTTGGTACTATGTACCACTAATGTTTTCTGACATGTATGTATGTATGTGTACTTAATCTATAATATATTTAAATTGTGTTTGATTTAAATACATATATTATGAAATGTTTGTCTGTCATTTTTTTTTTCTATTCCAGTGTTTGTATATTATTGCGGTGCTTTGGTTACTTCGATACAGTCTTATGTTTAAAGGCAAATGATCATTTTCAAAACAGTGGAAATGTGGGAGAAGTGACAGCAGTTTATGGGTGAACCATTATCACCTCTGACCAGCTGGGGGCAGTGTTGGCTGCGTTACTTTGTTGGGGTAAAACAGAAAAAGAACATTGATGAGACAGAATATTATTTCTGACATAACAATAAGTATGTATACCTTTTCCGATAGGGCTTCTCTGGCTTCCCTTATACACGTCCAGAAAAATCCACAAATTGTATAGTACGGTTCATCCCAAAGGGCACAGAAGTCCCCTTCAGTTCAGTAGAAAGCTTTTTAAATGTTGAATGCACTTTCAGAGGTGCAGAAATATCAGCTCAATATAAGCACTCAAACATTGCCCCAAAATAATTTAATTCGATTAACTTGTGTGAATTTTAAAGCTAATTTAGTCTACTGCTTAAGTTAATTGGTGGGATTCATATTTAAACACCAATTAGCAAAATAGCAACATGCTACCTCACCGCTTAAGACTAAATGTTGCTTGAAGCCCCACGAGCTTTGGACTGAAGGCTACCTCAATACAAACGGGCCCTCCCTGTCCTGAGCGCTGATTGGTTGAGACTGACCCAGACGGCGCAACAATGAAAACAACAGTAATCACTTTTACTGCACATGTCGATGCTGAGAAATGTAAGTTTCGCAGAGTATGAGAATTCATTCACATTAAAAAAACGTTGAATGAATAAGTTTTTTTCCCCTTTTTTTTTTTATTAAAACGGTGTCTCTCGGTCTGAATGAAAGCCGTATCAATGCGCATTATAAGTGCAAGGTGCATTTGAAGAAGTACTCTAATCTGTCAGGTTAAAAAGCAGATGTGCAAAAAACCGGAAAAGTGAGTATTTGCCTTCAGAATAAAAGTAACTTGTTTTTTTAACGGCTTTCCTCACAGGCTTGAAACAGAAACATTTTCTGCTAACATTATCTACCAGACTGAACGTTACTATCAACATATACTGTTGCATTCCCCAAATTCCGAGAACAGTTTCTATATGTGTTAAAACCCCTAAGGTTGTGATGTTGCTGGTGTGTGTTCACATCTACTTTAACCAAAGTTCAACCTGTTTTCTCTTGCTGATGGTGATAGACTAGGATCAAAATTCACACACATCATCAATGCATAGTTCTTTTCCATATGATTATTTTCTGCTTTTCCATAAGCTTGTTAGACAGGTTTTAATTAAACATGTCTGTAAAAATCTTATCAGGCTCTGTCCTACTCATTCAAACTAAAGAGTAGGGTTGATCCATAAGTGTAATCACGTATTGCTAAGACATTGAGTAATTTTCACAGGTACCCCAGTTGTGACCAACATGTCCCAATCTCTTCTACCTCATACAGCACAGACTGACAGCGATAACTCCAAAAAAAAAGAAGGGCCACACCTGGGCCACATGTTGAGTATGTAGTAGTATGTCCATCTCCAAGATACATTGTGAATGAGACGTGATAATGATAACATATACATTTTATTGTAAAGGTGCGATTTATCCTTGCTGTCCCATGAAGTTGGGGGACTCACGGAGGGACACGTTCAAATACAATGGTTAGAATTCAACTCAAACCTTGACCGCGCATCTTCTCTCGGGATTTCACTTTGAAAATCTCACACGGAAGTAACCATTTTAACCCCGGTGAGCTTGACGTTGTCCAGACTCGCTCTCTCTGAGACGCAAAGTGCGCTGTTGTCCGTGTTGAGGCGGAGCGGGACAAGTAACGCTCACAGCGAGGAGACCTGCGGCTCCGGGACATGTCCGTCTCTGTGAGGGTTTAATTAGACGGCTCCTCCACCTGCGCTGTTATGACAGCTGCACACCCAGTTTTTGGGTGTGACAAACATCTCTCGCACGTTAGGTTTGGTCTTTTCTTTTCATCCATGCTGAGTGGAGACGCGGATGAGTTGACTTTATTGCACAGCCAGCGCTCCTCCTGCTGATGTGTTCTGGACATTTCTCCAGTGAGCTTTGTCTGACCAGGCCAGATGTTCCAGGGACGCGCACACACACACTCTTAATGCTGCGTATGTCCAGTGATTTCTTGATGTAGTGCTGATGAGGAGGGGCTGAAGTTGAAAGTCTCGGTCTCGAAGGCGTGAGCTCCCAAATGCATTCGCTCCTGGGCCGGGAGAAGAAAGAAGAAGAAGCCGGGTTTGGCATCGATCTGGGTCTGTCTCCGGGCTTTCTGCCCCACGCTGCCACCATGTTCAGCTGCGTGGGCTGCTTCTGGGTGCTCCTCTCCTCCGCTCTGGTCGCCGTGTGCAGTTTCAGCTTCATATCCCCCGCCTGGATTGTTAAGGACCAGCTGAGGAACAACAACAACAACAACCACCAACCACAACACCATCACCTCCACCACAACAACAAGGACTCCGTGAGCTTCGGCTTGCTGTGGCACTGCTCGGAGTCTCTGGATCACATGTACCGCTGCTACACCTTCGGGGGACTGGGCAAATTCGCAGAGATCCCCTCCAGCTCCTGGCAGGTAAGGTGACCATGCACGACCACCACATGTGGAGGGATGAGAGCATGTGGGGCATCAAGTGGAAAGTAAGGGCAGCAATTGTTTTAGGAGCAAAGATGACTTCATCTGAGCAAGTCAACCCAACCTTCAAATGTCATTACTGCACATGAATCGAAAACAATTACTCCTGATTAAAGAGAAAAATGACTCTTGATTTGAGACATTTAATCAAATATGTTGAATTTATCATTTAAAGTTCTACTTCAAATAGGTAAAAATGACTTGTTAAGATGTAAATATCACATTATCTACTCGACCATCAGCATCATGCATCAACAGTGGTTCATTTGATTTTCCAGATGTTTTAGGAGGCCCCCAGTGTTCACCTCAGTGTCACGGTTCACTGACCCCTCATGATGAAGCTCTGTGGTCACTCACACACACACACACACGGTGCATGATAACAAAAGGCTCCTAAACTTTTGGTGATGATGCAGCGTGTTCCACTCGGATGAGAATGATTCACTGATCTGGGGTGTGTGTGTCGTACAGAGCGGCATCTGCAGCACAGCACGTCAGACACACAGCTGGTCTGCAAAAATGGCTCCAGGTTGACGGGGCCCCTCACCTATTAGGGGCCTCCCCACCTGCAGCATCAATTGTCAAAAGGAGCCCGGTTAGCTGATGTGCAAGGCGCTGTTTTTTCTGACCACACTCGCTCTGCAATTCTATCCAGGAACAAACGCTCTCACAAATGGAAGCGTTTGAGGGTGAACAGTTGATTCGGTGGGTCGATGTGGATCTGTGCTTAGGGTCTTTTGACTTTTGGAGAAGTTTGGAGATGTTGCAGATTTATGCTGAGGCTGTGGGAGACAGAGTTTGTCAACTGTTCATGCAGGTTGTGTTGGATGATTCCATTCATTTCTACAGGCAGGTTTGGACTGCCAGCCTTGCACTAACACCCCCCCCACACACACACACACACACACACACACACACACACACACACACACACACACACTTCAAACACTGCTACACTTTACCAGCCACCTCTGGAGTTACGATGTATGCATGAAGGGGAATTAGCATTTGAAAGGGGGATATTAATGAGTGGCTGCTAGTGTGATTGTAGCATTAGTGTCCATACAAGAGGGAGGAATGCAACGCCTGGGATTGTTTTCACGGGGCAGCAGGTGTTGGTACTGCAGAGGCAGGTAGAGAGCAGTGAGCCAACACGGAGCAGACTGTTTGTCATCAACGACATACGCATCCTCTACTGAGCTAAAGTGTGGGCGCGCTGTGTTTTTCGAGCCTCGCATGGCTGAAGTCAACTCTAATTTTGCCAGTGAGCCAGTAGTCAGGGAGTCAATTAGTGGCTCCAGTTATGAGCTTCTCTCCCAGTTTGTTAGTGAGCGTGAGGCTGATGGGAGCTGCAGAGCCACCTAAGCGTTATTGCAGCGGTGGACCGGGGCGCACGATCCGGCTCCCACAGCCATTAATAAAGGTGAAGGGGCCATTAAGTTTTCATCAGGGCCACTTTATTACTCCACCACTCCTCGCTGACGTGCTTGCGTTGTGCTGATGACCTCCGTTTTCCAACTTGTCAACAACAATTTGCATGCAGAGACACAAACCTGCACAGCACATTGGCAACAGAATGGTACATGGAGAGGACGTGCAACAGTACACACACACACACACACACACACACACACACACACACACACACACACACACACACACACACACACACACACACACACACACAGAGACACATGCTTCAGCAGCCATTAGTCCCACTCTGTGTTTGTGTTTTAAGCAGACAACTGTATATTGAGCTCTGTGGACTCCATCAGAGTGGGAGAGAGCACTTTTGGCTCACTCTGAAAGGACGAGCTGGGCACTGTCGATGCTGTGCGAGTGAACTAGAGGCAGACGAGGACAGGACTCGGGCAGGAGGAAGAGGAGGAGGAGGAGGCTCCCTGAAAGGCTGGCCTTCTTGAGCTGTAGTTTCTTTGGGCTCTTCTGTTGTCACTTCATGCTGTCAAAAGCTTTTCGCTTGGACCGCACAGCCGTCCAGTTCAGTTGGTGCTCAGGAGCCCAGTGCTGTGGGCCGTCGCCAGGCTGGCAGGGCCGCTGCATCCATTTAGACACACACACACACACACACACACACACACACACACACACACACACACACACACACACACACACACTCATATAGACGAACCCCTGTCAGATGTAAAAGAGGTCGGCAAACAAACACAGGCTTATGTCACGTTATGTGAAGGATGGTCCAGATGGAAAAGATTCCCACGTTCACGATATGCAACAATGTAGGGATGTACCGATATTACATATATGGCCGATACTGACTCAAATAGTTGTGTCAGTAATTGGTGACAGTGTGGCTGATCTATTTAATTTAATTTGAAACGATATACCATATACATTATACACAGGAAGTTTACTTGTAGTTTAAGTTCTGATCGATTCATTGCTGCATTGAAAAGGGGACTACTGGCGAGATTGTACTTAATCTGGCAACTCATGATTGCAGTTTGGTTTCGTACGTCACTACTTTTTTATTTATTTAGTTCCTTATTTTTTTCCTATGGGAGAGCGACAGAGGAGGGATCCTTCTCCGAGGATGGACAGAATGCAATAGATGTCATGTGTACAGAATGAACAGCATAACAGAGATACAATGTATATGACATAAATAATTCATATAATCAGAGTAGTAAGCAGAGTAACGAAGGAACAATTAAGAATACTTATAAAAGCAGCAATAACTATAGTATAATTAAAATACTGATATAGGGAATAGTATTAGTAATGTGACTAATGATAATAATCGAAGTAGCAGTGGATGTCAGCCGGGTCACAGCAGGAGGCACAACCACGGTCACGGGACCACAACGATTCGTGGAAACCTGCGAGGCGAGAAAGCAAAAGCGCTTCAGGGTGGAAGCAAAGCTAATATGCGTAATGGTACAGGTAATAGTAATAGTAATGTAACTAATAATAATAATGGTAGTAGCAGTTGGTGTCTGCAGGGCCATAGCAGGAGGCACGACCACAGTCCAGGTACACCCACGATTTATGGAAACCTGCAAGGCGAGAAAGCACAAAGACTCCAGGGTAGAAGCAAAACCAATAAGCGTAATAGTACAGGGAATAATAATAGTAATGTGACTAATAATGATAGTGGTAGTAGTAGTGGGTGTCAGCAAGGCCACAGCAGGTGGCAAGATGACAGTCCAGATATAACCCCGATTCCTGGGAACCTGCGAGGCGAGAAAGCACAAGGGCTCCGGGGAAGAAGCAAAATCAGTAATGTGCATAAATAGGAGATTAATACATAAAGATGGAGGGAGAGAAGAGGAGAGAGGAGCTCAGCGTATCCTAGGTAGTCCCCCCGCTGTCTAGGCATATAGCAGCATATCTAGGGGCTGGACCAAGGCGAACCTGAACCAGCCCTAACTATAAGCGCTATCAAAAAGGAAGGTCTTAAGCCTGCTCTTAAAAGTGGTGAGTGTGTCTGCCCCCCGGACTGAAACTGGAACCTGGTTCCATAGTAGAGGAGCCTGATAACTGAAGGCTCTGGCTCCCATCCAGTGTTGGAACCACAAGTAACCCTGCATTAGTGTTTTTTGTTTCCTTAGAATAATCCATTTAACTTCATACAGAGCCGGCCACCATGTTTCTACAGTAGCCCTGAACGGACAAACCAGACACTGGCTCTTAATAGGGCCATTTGCATTTTCGCGTTGTCCACCATAGTTCTACTACACTCTTGGCACACAGGAAATGTTTCAGTCTGTTGCAATCTGCAACCTCACCACTAGATGCCACCAAATCGTGCACACTGCACCTTCAAGACTAACATTCTAAACATTCAGATATATTCCGCTGTTATCATGACTAAGATGTTAATGTGAACACTATTTACAAGTTGGAAAATGGTCTTTCATGTAACTCGGCATAATCCATGATCCATAAAGGTGTTGATCAGTGCAGCCAAAGCTATTGAAAACAGTCTCTTCTGCATAATTACTCCTTGTGTTACTTTAGCGTGCTTCTGCTTGGTCGCCTGATTTTCCATCAGAGCAGATCCGGAGTGTAGCGGTGGATGTGTGAGCGTGTTTGTGTACATGCATGCATGAGCGCATACATGAGCGTGCCGCGTAAGCGTGAAAGTGCAAGTGCTGCAGCGGTCGGTTGCCTGGTCTGACGTGTCAGAGGAAGAGGTGTGCGGCGATCTGCTGCTGCTGCTGCTGCTGCTGCTGCTGCTGGGTAAAGTGTGAAGGAGGAGGAGGTCGGCCTGCCAGAAAACATTTTCACCTTAACTTGTTAACGGCTTATGTGTTCCAGCTGCTTCACAGCGCTAAACACTGGAGTTGGATTAGCTTGGCCTCTGTGGTGACCAGCCAACGTGTGTGTGTGTGTGTGTGTGTGTGTGTGTGTGTGTGTGTGTGTGTGTGTGTGTGTGTGTGTGTGTGTGTGTGTGTGTGTGTGTGTGTGTGTGTGTGTGTGTGTGTGTGTGTGTGTGTGTGTGTGTGTGTGTGTGTGTGTGTGTGTGTGTGTGTGTGTGTGTGTGTGTGTGTGTGTGTGCAGGAGGTTCTCACACAGTACCACTGAATGTCAAGGTCGTCTTGTAAGCCCAAACGAGTCGTTGCGGAGCTCCGGGAGCGCTGATTGGAAAACGTATGACTTGGTCCTCATCTTTTGTCTGTCTGTGCTGAAAATGGTAGCCGGACGAGCGGATTGGCTCCCTCTGAAAATCCTCCGACACACGAGACAAAACAATCGGCCCGTGTTGTCTTCCCCGCGCGCCCAGAAGATGAATTACAGACGTTACCCGGGATGTTTTACCGGGACTAATTGCCAGCTACCTATGAAGAACACTTACCGGTGCATAAACCCTGCTAGATGCTCTAAATGTCATTTCACCACCCAGTGGGCCAGAACTAGTTTTAAGTAGATGGATAACTCATTTAATGGAAATCACGCCTTTTGTCTCGGCCCTCCTTCATTAATGTCAATGGTTTTAACAGGGAAAAGGATGTTATTTCACATGAAAATCTATTTCAATTTGTTTTAAATAGTACAAGGATTTTAAAGCATCGGTAATGTCATACACTTCTTTAGCTAGAAATATTATACAGGTAGTACAGTATATTCAGTATCTATATTCATTACTTGTGTTGCAGTATAGATTAAGTAACAGATTAAGGCTTCAATTTATCCGCATTATAAACAAAAATCAATTGATGTCTGGAAGTTAAGTTCCCACTACATCAAATAAAGATTCAATCAGAATAAAAAACATTCAGTAACTTCTTTACATTTACTCAACTCACTTTATTTTGGTAGTTTTTTGTGCACTTATACTTTCTTTAGTCACCTTTACTTATGTTACTGAAGTTCACTGTGTGGGCGTTTATCATAGACTGTGATTTATTGACATCGTCCCGAGTCAATCAATTAGGCATTGTTGTACCTGTTAGGGTGGGAGAAATGGCATCTTTAATCATTGTTATTGGTAGATGGAGATTCTTTAGGTCATACATTTCCAATCTTAGCTCCATCCACTTTCAACCTGAGCAGCGGTCTAATCAGCTAGAATAACTGAAAAGAGAGTGTGTGTGTGTGTGTGTGTGTGTGTGTGTGTGTGTGTGTGTGTGTGTGTGTGTGTGTGTGTGTGTGTGTGTGAGTGTGTGTTCAGAGGCATACAGGTCATCAGAAGCACAGTGAACAGTCAACCAGTGAAAAACTTTATTTCCATATACTCCAGATTAGGGGCTGTAGGAATACTATAAGGGGCAGGGTATTGTAGTTTTTCTCTTGGCTGGAGGTTGGGTATAGTCACTAGTCTTTTTGATGATAAGGAGAGAGTCCTTCATTTTTTTTCTCCGCCTAAATTTTAATTTATTTCCTACTTAGTTAATAGTTGTTTCAGATAGCTTTCTCTGGCACCACGGATCATAAAGGTGCACTTTGACACCTGTAGAGTAGCTGCAACAGTTCTGTCTCTACATCAAGGTTTTATTCACATGTACATTGGTGGTGCATATTAGAGTTGCCATTAAGATATTAGGTTCAAATTGATTTACATGATTATTCACTGTTCTATCATTTTGATATATTGTGGGAAGGGTTCAAAGAAAACAGTTGTAACCTAGGGAAGCCTTGTTTTTTTTGTTGTTTTTTTTACAAAATGAAACATACCTCACCACCCCAATTATTTTTGTGGAGTCCCTTAAAGGGGAACTCCACTGATTTTACACATCAAAGTGTGTTTACAGGTCTTGGGAAGTTCTACTGCCTATGTGAAAAAAGGTATATATGAAACATTTTGTGGCTCCAGAGAGAGCTGAATGAAATCTGATCAATTCAACACTGAAAACTACAAGTCTGAAAATGAAAACATTTTTGGGAATGTACCAGACCTCTCATCAAACAGCCCCTTGAAATAATGTAGTTTGAAGTCCTCTAGTCCTTTTGAAGTTATCCAACATAATTAAAGTACATCAATAACATTAATTTAGATATTTAGAAGCTACATTTCATATTTAACCAAGTAGATATGACAAGAACACATTTTATTTACATTTTCCACTTCAATTTTTCCGACATGTTATAAACCAAATGACTAATTGATTAATTGAGAATTAATAATTATCAGATTTATGTATGAAGAAAATAATAATTTGCTGCAACCCTAGACTTAACAAGGCCACACCGAGAGGAGTTAAGTTATTGTGGAAACCCTGGAAAGAGTTGAATGCGCTGCTGTTGAGTATTTCTCTGTAACCAGATATGACAAGTGCCCTCCCAAGCAGAACACGGCGGCGTGCACTTGGCGGACAGCAGGTTCAGGCAGAGACTCGCCAGTGTGCCGCCTAATACCAGAATGATGGACAAGGTCTGCCCTCTATCTCTCTGAACAACATGAGAGGGAACTGAAGGGTCCGCGCCCTGAGCCGGGGGCCAGAAGGTCCTTACGAGACACACACACACACACACACACACACACACACACACACACACACACACACACACACACACACACACACACACACACACACACACACACACACACACACACACACACACACACACACACACACATTCCCAAGGGAGTCAATGCATTCCTTGCCTCTTGCTGACAAAAATATACCGCTTTCGATGCACTAGCAGAGGGCTGTGAAACCTCCAGTGAAACAGAAAGCCGTCATTTCGTCCTTGATGGAGGCTGGAGCTGCTCCTTTTTAGATTTACTGTAGCAGTAAAGCTCTCTCTCTCTCTCTCTCTCTCTCTCTCTCTCTCTCTCTCTCTCTCTCTCTCTCTCTCTCTCTCTCTCTCTCTCTCTCTGCCTCTCACAGCTTCGCTCCTTTCATGCTAATGGTGGAACCTCTGCGGTGAAAGCCATTTGTGTGGAAGTGTGTCTGCCTGTTATAAATGATGTTATGATGTCTAATGCGCATGTTGTGTTCCTGCCCCCCATCCCATCCCGACCCCACCACCACCCCGTGGGGAGTCCACTGCCCGGTTGGTACAAGAGACAAAAGGCGGTCTCGTCTCTTTTCTCCCGCTGACCTCATTCTGTTTGGAGCGTCGTGTACACAGAGGCACGTTCGCTACACACACATGTTTGATTAGACAACTCAAGAGTGGTGTGATGCTCACACACACACACACACACACACACACACACACACACACACACACACACACACACACACACACACACACACACACACACACACACACACACACATTAAACACACACGTACCACTTTTGCACAGCGAGATGAAAAGAGGCAGAGTGATGCAGATGCACACACACAAAAAAAATTCTCTCACCCGTCAGAGTGTGATCAAAAGAGACGTTGATGTGATGTACAGTGGCCATCCATGTCAACGCTGATGTGGTAATAAGTGGTTCAGGGAGGGAATGCAGAGGGACATTAGAGCAGAGGAGAAAGAAGTAGACCCAGTGAGTTATTTTAATAAAAGAACCACATTATCAATGCTCAAACAAGGCCGTTCTGCTCAAAACCAGCAAAACGCCCCCATGCACAGCACACAAAAGCAGCCTCCATCACACTCGGTGATAAAGTGAGCTTCCTTTCAGCTGATATCATAAATGAATTCCACCTGTAATGCCGCGGCCACCGCCTCCAGTCCATTTCCCCATCTTGCTCTCCCCCGACCTTTAGCCCGGCTCCTTGTTGTCGGCGCACTTGCCCGTGAACGGAGAGACGGAGAAAAGAGCAGAGGGCGCAGCGCATATGAGAGGAGAAAACGTGGGGGAGGTCAAGGGTCAGGTTTTACTACCATCCTCTCCCGCCAAGTTTTTTTTTTTTTTTTTTTTTCGGGTGGCTGGTTTAGTGCAGAGCTACACATCACCCCTCTGCCTGTGGCTAAAGCATACACAGTATACAGTAACCGCTGCTTTACAGGGACAAACGCATCCTCGGCTCCGGGCTTCGGCCTCATGTCAATTTAAAAGTGTTTTGTGTTTGGTTATCTGTTCACCTTGACTTATAGCAGGTACATAAATAGACTCATTGCGAAAAATTTAGTGTGGAGCCGGAGAAGCCGTGGAATAAGAGATAGATGTTTGGTCCTTTTGACAGCTTTTGAAGTCCGGCGTGAAATGTGTGGTGTGCTGACTTATTATCATACCGTGCATGTTTACTTCAAGGCCGCCGTCTGACTAGTGACAAATTAATGGCAGGCCGTGTGTATACAGAGGAGCGCTTTGCGCTGATGGATTTTGGGATGAATGGGCCATTTGGATGGCATCCTGATTCTTGTTTTTACTTCCTCACGAGCTACAATTTGCATTTTCTCTTGTTTGAACTATAAACCATTCTAAACCCCGGGTATGTTTACAGCTATATAATGCAATTTGACTATAATAACTGTTGGAATGGGTTAGAAAGTTATAATGGTGTGCTGATGTATCATGCTGGTAGTTATTTTTTATGTTTGCATGAGCAGTCATTTCTCAATAATCTGCTTGTGGTCTGTGGAAGGCACCCAATGGACTATGATAGTAGCTCTGCATGTATTACACCGTTAACTACAAATGGTGCAAACTATATACATAAAAGCACATCCTTTTTGAAAAGCTTTCACACAGAGTTTTTAACAATCCCAGCAGCTACTGGTTTCAATTGATGTTGGCACACATTTAAATTCAACATTAGGCCTTATGTTGTCTGTTGTTCGCCTGTCCCTCTATCCTTTTTCTTGTGAAGGCAATATCCCAGGAACACCTTGTGGGAATTTCTTCTTATTTGGCATCGACTTGGACTCGAGCATGAATTGGTTACTGGTTTTTGGCCATAAGAATTCATGTGCTAATTATGACAACAAACTGTAACTTGACGGTAAGGCGGTAATTGTAGGGCTGTTTTGAAGAAGTATATAAAGCATGACTCCATGGAAGGACTCCATGGTTGGCAGTAACTGCTGTAATCCATTCGATTGGCTTTAAGAGACTGGAACTTGTTATATACAATTCACAGTTAGATATCTGACAAAGTATCACAAATACACACAGCAGCTGAGGAACACATTGGAATGGGAAGCATGCAATATCAAGCAGGGTCCTTTAAACTCAGCTACGCATGTGTCATTGTTGCTATTAACGGCAATATTTCGGGTTGCAGTAGAGAGCATATGTGTCTCAAAACAGACACGTATAACAGGAGCATTATGGGGGTCAGTGTCTTGCTCAAGGACAAGTGGGAGGTGGAGACAGACCAACCAATCCTTCAATGATGTCTGTACAACCGGAGCTACAGCCTCCTGATAAATGCTTCAGAGTCTTTTTTTTAACATGATTAAAAAATTGGAAGATCTGGGAACCGCCTTACGGCCTTGAGGAAGGGTGTGTCCTACACTCAAAGCAATCCAGTCTAACTCCAGTCTAACGATCTTGTCACGAATTCCTGGCTGTATGATTTTTTTTTTTTTTTTTTTTTTTTTTTTTGGAGGGGGGGCGTCGACTGGCGGAGCGGGTCACGAGGTCAAACACAGCACACGGGAGAGGAATTGAAAGTGCAGAGGAGCAGCTGTCCAGATGATGGATAGAACAGGTGGCATAGGGGGGGATGATGACGATGATGAAGAGGAGACAGAGGGGAACATGTTGATATGCATTTCAAAACCCATCTAGGCGAAGTAGAGAGGAAATCAGTCAGAGAAGGATTTATGATCTCATCAGCCTTGATGGATGGACGGCAAGGTGCAGCCGTGTGATCATTTTCTGCTGCTTTTTTATATCTGATATCTCACACTCTCACTCCAGCGGACACAGCCATCAAGCCATGATGGGTCAAAAATGTCAGGCCAAAGGGTTTATTAAAATATTGGCTGAAGTCCCGGCAGCAGCAGCACAAGCGTCGACACTGAGAGTTTATCTTTCTTATGAATTATACTCTTTGCTTTGGTGATATTTAAGAGCCTCTGATCAGCAGCTCACAGGTAGACATGGCGAGCTGTCTTGCTGATTGTAGAGCAGGGAGGGGTTGGGGGGGAGACGGGCAGCATAACTGAGCACTGTTTCCTTCACAGGGGAACGGCTGAGTCAGCAGGCTTAGGGAGGCCCGCCGTCCATTTGTTAAGCGGCCCGTCACTTCCACTGCCCTCACTGTGGATCCTGCGGGTAGTTTATGTATTGATTTAACAGGGAGCCTTTCTCCATTTTTTAACATAAATGATGGCTCACTTGGCCTGATGCGCTGTGGCTAGCGCGAGCCCCGGTCTCCATCAGTAGTCAAAGCACAGGGGTTGCAGGTATAGAGAGCTCAGGATAACAGGAAAAACGCTTCGTTAGGTAAATACAGGAAAAAACAGATGTTAGTCAGAGGCGAAGATACTAGTGTGATGCAATCAACTGCGTCCGGATATATATATATATTTTTTTTTTACTGCTCCACTTTTACGCTTCTCACAAATCCTGCAACATCAAAACACAAAGCTCCTGGGATCCCGACAAGCTCCCAAACATAACTTCTCCACTGAATCCCAGAGCGCGTTGTGCAGCTTCAAAAAGGGGAAAAATCCACAAGTCCCAAGTGTGTAGGCTTGTTTAGTGTTATATAAAGGGAAGTGTCACTGCATTTCTGCTTTGGAATAACTCGTATGCGTTTTCAGGCAGTTTAAATGTGTCAGACAAAATAAAAATTAGCCGTTGTTTGGGACCACACTGCCAGTGTTCCCCTCAAATGTTTAGTTTTGGGGTCAGAAGGGAATTGCAGCATCTGATCAGATTTTCTGACTGTCTACTAGTAGAGTTAAAGACTCACTGAAACAATGTAGATAGAAACAGCCTTAATTTCTTGCACACTGTTTTAAAAATGGAGTTAGGTATTATCATTATTGAATAAAATTGATTTAGACACCTTTGCCAAGCAGGTTAAGTTTTTAGTTTGGTTTATTGGTTTGTTTGTCTGTTTGTCAGCAGGATTACAGAAAAACTACAGGCCCGATTTTTAAGAAACTTAGTGGAGGGATGCCCTATGGCGAAGGAAGTACCCATTAAACTTTGCAGCAGATCTGAAACACAGGGTGAATACACGCCTTATTTTTCCCATATGGAAACTGCTATGGCCAAGGTCTGCGCTCTCCAAGTGCCCTTCAAGATGATCCAAGCGCCCTTTCTTTCTATCTAAAAGCAACTAAGGGGGGGAGAAAATATTCCTCGATAAAAAGTTAATTTCCTGCTCTGCAACTGTGAAGAGTTTGCTGCTGTGCTGATGTGCAGCTCCACAGAGAGAGCTGAATGAGAAGGAAAGATGAATATGGGTGAACGCAGCAGGACACGGGTAAAAGCAGATGCATAATAAAGTAATTTGGATGCAAGTCAATCAGCGTAACATCTTAAAATCTAGATTTGCCATTACGAGAGTGCTTGTGCTTGTGACTGTAACCCTTTCAAGGCCAGATGAATAAGACTCGTGCATTTTGTGTTTATTCCCTTTGGCGTACCAGTAAGTAATGACTTTAATAAAACCAGCCGCTCATAGCTGACCATTATTCCTGTACAACTCCCTTTGCTCCAAAGCACTCTTTGTGGATGGAATCACGCTTTTAGATTCATATCATTATTTACATGATTGAATTCTCATTACAGAAAGCATAATTAATGGTTGAACACACGCTGAACTCACGTATCATTCATCAGAGTTGGCCCAGTAAGGCATCAAGACAGCCAATCACAAAACTGATCGTAATTAGTGACCCGCTGTGTAGTGATGAACTGTCGTGGCGTCGGGTGAAGCAGCTCAGCGGCATTTTGTTGTCCGGTTACATCATTCGTTCATCATTCACCTCAAGCCTCTACAGGCTCTGGGCTGATTAACATGCCGCAGATGCTCCTTCTGATACTTCATCACACTGATGCAACTGCGATCCAGACCCGGCAACACACTTTATTTATTAGCCCTCAGGAGATATGCTTTCTTCTTGATTTGTGTGAAAAAAGAAGATTCCTGACTTATTTACCAGCAAGAAGAGCGCACTGCTCCACCTCGAGATAAAAGACGTAGAGGCGGGGGTTTCTGAAGATATTCATTAGGTGATTTTGAAACATTTCTAAATGTTGCCCCACATGCTCATTTGTGGGGGTCAAAGAGTTTACTGTGATCTGAGCAAAACACAGACCAGTCCGACTCACTGATGAAATGAAGCAGAGTGGTGGAGGCTGATATTGTAGCAGATTTTCGAGTCGCTACAGTACAGTAGGCATGAATTATGAAATGTGCACTTGGGACCAGCGGTAGTGCAGATCATGCATAAATGCAAGAGCAAGCTGGGCTGTGTGAGTGTTTGAGGGTGTGAGAGCTGAAAGGACGGCATCCGCTAAAGCCCACACGCTCTCTTATAAACATCTCCATTACAGGTGGAGGAGGCCGGGCCATGTGGGCACACTTCATGTCCTCTATCTGTTCAAATGTATCATCACAAACTGGTGGGGAGATCTGTGCTTTGTAACGCCAATCTGCAAACTCACAAAACCGTCTGGGAATAGTCATCCAGTTCAAACTGGATCGTTGAAAGAAGCTCACTCTTTAGAAGATGCTCTCCCCTCCAAATCACTGATTAAATCATTTTCACACACTTCTCAGGCTAATTTCCAGATTGCAACTCATCTGGAGTTTAAATCAGATGTGGTATAAATTCCAACATCTCCGTACCCTAATAAACAGATAAACTTACGTGTATATAAATGATGTCTGACAGCTTAGCTAATTCAGGCTAACACAATGTTGTCTAAACATTGCTAAAGTTATCCTGTTAAATCTAATCCAGCTAACTTGTTTTTTCCTTTTTTTAATCCTGGGTTAGTTATCTTGAATAAAAGTGCGCTCTTTGAAAATAAAGGCGACCTGAGTAAAAAAGTCAAAAAAAGAGTCAAAAATACAATAATGAGGTCCTTCTAAATCGGAGTACATCCCTTTGAAGTGGTTATCATATTCCTGCTGCAGCTAACGATTCTCCTGTATGATGTGAAGTATTTATATTTAAAAATATTAGCTCACTGCAAAGTCTTATCACGTATACATTCAGACTAACTCATCCTAACATTTAAGGATATGTACTTATCTGCTTTCTCTCTGGGAGTTAGATAACAAGATAAATACAACTCTCATGTCTATAATGAAACATGAAGCTTGTATGAGCGGATAGTTAGCTTAGCCTAGCATAAAGGCTGGCAGCTAGCCTGTGCTGTTTCTGAAGGTTCAAACTGGCTTTTTAATTTAATATTTAGTTATCTAATGCGTTGATTTGTAAGCCTGGTAGACTAAGCAGATTGTGTTATGGGACAGAGCCAGGCTGTGTCCAGTCTTTATGCTAAGCTAAGATAACCAGCTGCTCTCTCAGTAAGAAAGCAAAAAGCAATATTTATTCCAAAATGTGGATCTATTCCTTTAATTGTGAGAACAATTTCAGTTTAGCAGTCAATCATTTATAAAGTTTTATTGTTTAAATTACACTATATTAAATGTCTTTAATAGTCACCTTTATTTATCCAAAGGCTACCTTATTTGTTGTATATTTCATCATGTTTAGGTATAGGTGAACATATTGGTTTCTTAATAAACTGCTTGTTCTCATCATTATTAATAACTATATCAAGGTGTTTTGGTCATAATCCAGCTAACTGTCTAAGAACTGAAAAAAACAGATTCATGTCAGATCATTAGTCTAATCTCAGTTAGCCACGTATAAAGAACAGCTTTCTGTTCTTTGATAAATGTACCAATTCTGTAATGCGATTCGATTTACAGTTCACAATGTGCACAATGTAAAAGTGACAGTTTCAAGTAAGATATTTGCTTGTTTTCACCTCAGCGGTGGCGGTTCGAGTAGGTGGACTGATGCTTTTTATTATCAAGACTTGAGTCATACATCTTGTTTATCTGTAAACAGGACAAAGTGAGCATCAGCTACTAGGCAGATAAGATGTCTCCAGATGGATCCTTACTGTACGTGGGCTGTAGTGTTATTATGCCGACGCGAGAGAGTACAGTGTTTCTTTTTCACTTTGAAACAGCAGAGTGCTCCTCTCCCCCCAAATCTTCTCTATCATCTTCTCAGCTCTCTCTCTCTCTCTCTCTCTCTCTCTCTCTCTCTCTCTCTCTCTCTCTCTCTCTCTCTCTCTCCTGCAGTGCTGTAGTTTTTTAATGTAAAAATATCAAACATAATTTCTGGATTGGGCCTCTTTGGGCACTAATTACACTCTGCTGTTTGTTGGGATGCCAAACATCAGTTTTTGTTCTAATGAGCAAACGTGCTGATTAACAGTTGCTGTCTTTTTTTTCCCACTGATTTTATTCACTTCATTCTAAATTTTAAACAGTATGCTTTTCATCAATCTCATATTAGCATCCGCTTTCAAAGCCAAGAGACAAAACAAGACAAATTCCATCGCTGGTGTCTTTTGAAGAGACTCTTGGGGGGGGGGGATGACTTAAAAGTATCAGTTGCGCTATAATTCAATTACAGTGTCTTTTGAGAGAGAGAGGAGAAAGGAGAAGCTCTGCCCGGGGGTTCCTCCCTTTCGACTACCCCGTCAGCCCCCACTGCCAACAGCCTATTATACGAGTTGAATAAAAACCTCTGGCCCGGCTCTGAGGATGTCATCATTAAATCATACTGTAAGGGATCCCATACATTTCAAACCAGCTATTTGATCTCTACTATCTGATCTGATCCGCTTTTGTGATCTATTATGAACAAGAGCGCGATGGAAGGAGTGAGGAGAGGCGGTATTAAGAAGTTTCTGGTTAGATGCAGTTATTATTTATATTTTTTCTCCCCCTGCCTGCACCTCAAACTATACACCCCCTTCCATCTCTTCCACCTCCTCTGCAGGGCATCAACTACCATTTAATTGACAGCAGAGAAAGATAAAAGAAGCAGGAGAGGAATACACCCCCCAGGTATATAATGACTGTGCTATGATTCTGTAGTGTGGAGGCAGGAGGATGAGGAGGATAGGAGCGTGTACGTACAGAATCTCTGTTGGCTTGGTTTAGGCGCAGCTATGTGAGTTATGCTGCTCTGATCTCTGCACTGCAAGAAGTGTGTGTGTGTGTGTGTGTGTGTGTGTGTGTGTGTGTGTGTGTGTGTGTGTGTGTGTGTGTGTGTGTGTGTGTGTGTGTGTGTGTGTGTGTGTGTGTGTGTGTGTGTGTGTGTGTGTGTGTGTGTGTGTGTGTGTACTGCCAGATTGACCCTTAATCACTTGTCATACAATTCTTGATTAACCCATTAAGAGACCCCTCATTATCATCATCAGTGGATCAAGGAGGGACTTGACTCGTCTCTTTCCACAGTGATTCTTGTGATGTGAGTCGGTGGGACTGCAGAGGCCGCAGTGCTTCATGCAGTTTGGAATCTGAGGTATTTTTCTCAGAGCAATGCGCCTGAAATAGAAGCTTTTATCTTCGTCCTATAGCCCTCCATAACAGTCTCCGCATGAGTCATTGTCTGCGCTGCTCTGCGCTACTCTGCGCTACTCTGCGCTACTCTACCTGAGGGTTTCATAAAGATGATTCTCCGTTGGGATGATATACCAGCATGCATCTATTTCCTCTTCCTGCGCCGCAGCTGATGTGAAACTAGAGCTGTGGTTTATGTCTCTCTCCAGCAGTTCTGGGACCGGAGACTCACTGAAGTTTCTCTGGCAGGTTGGCAGGTACCCGAGGCAGTTCAATATTCATACAACTTCTAACCATAGACGGAAATAAATCTTCTTCTAAACGTCTTTTTGAAAATGGAGAACACAATAGAACAGAGTGGCTTTAACGCGCCAAAAGCACCAGTAATTTCTCTCTGAAGTCTCCAGTTTTGGCTTTTGGTGGTTTGTTGGAAACATTAAGGCGGCATTTTTTTTTTTACCTTTGAACATCACTGATGAGCAGCTCATCACACATAATGTGTCAGAGTCATCAGCTGTCATCATCATTTAGACCGACATGTAACTGGAATATGAGCATAAAGATGCTTGACTGGCTACTGGCGTGTATGTTCAAGCTAATTGTAAGCAAACTTTTAACAAATTAGGGTCATTTACATCAAATGGTTTTGGAGGGGAAAGTTTGGTCAGAAGTTGGAAGTAAAGGCTACGCTTTGGGCGTGGCTGTAATCCGACAGTAAAAGAAGTAGTGATTTCTAACTGGAAACAAAACAAGTTATCTTGGCCATCGTTCCCATATACGAGAGAAAAGTAGAGAAAGGTCTTTAGGAATTTGTTTCAATTTTAATAGTTCTAAATGCTTTGGTCAGCTGATTGGTCCACATGTTCGTGCACGTTATTGGAATATCTGAGAAGATACCGCTGGTCAGTCATGTGAGTTTTATGTTTGTTAGCCTTATGTCTAAACTTATTCGGCAAAGGCGTTTCCAAAGCGCATCTAGCACAGCAAGAAAAACAGAAACATAAATAAGGTTATGGTTAAATAAGGTTAAGTCTAATGCAATACTTCAAAATTTGCATAAAACACGTTTATGGAAAGAAAAGCAAGTGTGAACACAGTTAGTGAACAGTAGATAATGAAGGTCATGTTGCAGCTTTGGCTCATTGATTAACAATAACTTGGATTCATTCATCACCCCAGAGCCCAGAAGTCCCTTTTGGTTTCCAGGCGGTGCAGCAGGTGGCACTCAGTGCAGCTGTGGGCAAACTGGAATCAGGCCAGATACACAGGAGCGCTGTGAGACGGGCTTGATTCACCTGCTAAAAGATTTAAATGGTTGTTGAGCCCCCAACGTCCAAACACCAACCAGCACATTTGAAATAAGACTACCTGGTCCCGGGCTTTCTGCGTGTCAATTACTTTGGAGCAATTTGATTCAACACAACTTCTATCAATAATCTGGACCATGTGAGTCAAATTTAATCTGTAATAATATTTTTTTTCAGATTTTGACATAGACCCCTCCCTACAAGACCAAGAATGTATTTTAAAAACAATCTTATCTTTCTACTTGGACTAAATGTAAATGGCGCTGGCCGCTCCTTACTAACAGAACCCGAAAACAAAAAGGGCAGGGTCGACCCTGTTACTATGGATGACATCATGTTTCATGAGTTAACTGACACCCTACAGTGATTGGTTAACAGGTGGCCAGTCAAGGGAACCTAAATGAGATTTTATTTGATATATTTTGATATATTTTACTAACGGTGTCACAGATTTTACAGAATTGAATCGAGCCTTGAAGATTGTACATTGGTGCGTTCACTCACTGTGGGGTCTCTGATTCAGATACACACACACACACACACACACATGCAAAAAATCCCCACGATGTTTGGTTGGTAAAATACAGTCCACTAGACAGAAGTTTGAGTAAGAACAGCAATGACAGGCTGAGGCTCGTGCAACCTCTGGTGACTCTGAACCAACATCCTGCCCTGAACTGTGATCCAAATCAAACATCCTCACAAAGTGAAGTATGAAGGTGTGTGTGTGTTTCCTGTACGGGCTCAGTTGAATTGAATGAGTTGAATGAACTGGGAGAAATGGCATTTCAACTCTCACTGTGTGTGTGTGAAACTCTGACTGTACGAGAGATTCCCACCGTGTTTTCATTTAACATGACACCGAAGACTCGACACCACTTTAAAGCATCGCTTTGCAGCAGGGAGCATCCTGTGTGAACTCTCTCTAGCGTCGGCTGTGTTTCTTGGCTCTTGTTGGGCAGAGATTAGAGATATTGACATCGATACTATTAAGGAGTGGTGGCACAAAACGTTACAAATGTCCCTATTCACAGCCCAAACTGAGCGGAAACTTGTGTTGGAGGCACCGTAAAGACAGCAGCAAAAAATATTCAAACTATTCCAGGAAGTAGAATGTGAACATGAGGTTAAAACGTCTGCAGTAAATCAGCCCATATGGTGAGATTAATGCAGAAAGTTTGGCTTTTAAAGAAAATGTGCTGAAACGCAAAAATCGTTCTCTCAGAGCACATTAAATTATTAAGCATACATTTTTTAATAATTCAGTTTTATATCGTTACTTTGAAAAAAATACTCCCCTCTACATGATGGCATTATAGTTGGCACTTGACCATGTGTACCTGATTAAGAAAGACACAGTCAAGAGTTTTCCCGTCTCACTGTTGTATTGTTGCAGCCGAGCTAAGAAGATTGCAGGAAACATTAACATCAGTTTGCAAGTAAACAGATGTGCTTACTAGCAACAAATGCTAAAGTGAGTGAAGAAGCTAACATCGACATACAAGAGGCCTGCCACAATCAAATCTCTAGTAGAAACATGGAGACAAAGAAAAATGTAGAATATTTTTAAGAACCTGCGTTTTCTGCACATGTGAAAATAGTTTTATGAGTTTAATGTAATTTGCACACGTTCTTGATGATGCTGTGTGCAAAAAAAATTGAAATATATCTGTGTGTGAGACACCAGAATTGGACAACAAATTGCTAAGATGGCAAAGGCCAAATGGCAACTGCTGGTGTTAGTCAGCCGATCTAACGTTAAAGGTTAGATAGTGAAAGTGAAGTTTATGTGAAGAGTGTCTTTCTAGCAGACCACACAGTATGGACAACAAAACGTCTTTTTCTGTTTGGAGAAACATATCTCTCTGAGATTCTCTTCTGCTCCCGTAGAACAATTTGCAGAGGCAGGCTTCAGGCAGAATATGATATAAGATTGTCGTGTCTTAGAACCATATCTCAAAGAATAACCGGAGCGGGTCGACAGCTCAGCTTGTGATCCGGTGTTCCATGATGTTTTGCTCACTTTATTTGCTGAAGGCACGTCAATATAAACCACTCTGAAATCACACAAACTATTTATTCATTCGTCTTTCAACTTTTATTCCACATTCAGCTATTCATTATTCTTCAAAAAGCTGACGTACGTAGAGAGAAAAGAAATGAAGTTATTGATTCTCAACAGTTTATATGCCTCTCCTTTACTCTAGTGACAGCTGTCTGAAAAAAGCAGAGGATCATCATTACCAAGATTAGTTATTGGTCCTCTTACTTATTTTTGCATGTAAAACAGTCAAATCTAACTGAATGAAACTTTAAGAATAATTTCAGAAATAAATAACTGTAAAAACTTGGTCGCAAGTTACATTTTCATTTTAGTTAATGCAGCATGATGGTATTTAACTGCAGATTGTTTATTGTATGGATCAGTGTGATGAAAAAGTTAAATCCCACTATTACAAACAGAAAACACAGTTGGTGATAGTGAGATCCTCGAAGTGTCAAGAAACTAATTTACGTCAACAAACAGCGCTCTTCCAGCAAGGACGACAATCTTTTCCTAAAACTAAGTAACTACGTTTGTTCTCCAAACCTAATTAAGTAGTTTCTTGTGAAGACTGAAGTTTATTTTGAAAAGACTGAATGCATGGAACAAACAGAAATCGACAATCGTTGCTGTCTTTCATAAGACATGGCTAGAAAAATTAGGAGTAACGTTTTGTAAGATTTCACAGGAACTGTTGTATGAGGATACCTTTACTTGGAAAATATGATAATGTCTGTATTATCACACCCCGTATCTAAGTGCACCACTATGCAGTCAAAGCTTAGTCATTAAATCACTTAAAGTGCAGGACCCACTTGACTGCACAAGGTTCATGAAAGTAAAGCCCTTAGTCTTAATCTAATCTGGAACTGATTTTTAGCCAACAGACATCACTGTTGCCCAACACTATTCCACTATTCCAGTTTTTACACATTAACCAACAAGTGTTTTTTTCCGTGCCTGATAATACAACTAAGTATCATACTCAGTGGTGACTTTATAATGTGTCACATCCTTTTACCCTTTCAATCTACACTAACAGAATCTCCCCCCTGTACGTACCCGTGTTTGTATGCTAACACTGAGTTTACACTTGATGTGCGTCCCCGTTAGTGTGTGTGTGTGTGAGGGAACTGCGAGCGCTTCCATGTCCTCCTAAGTGCTCCTGAATGTCACATCCTATCTGCAGCCTGTCCCCGAGGCACAAATGGACACTCCATCCACTTGTCAGGTGATTAATCTCTGCTCCCCTCTCTCTCTCCTCCTCATCTCCTCTCCATCTCGTATTCACTCCGTACACACAGCTTTGTCAGCCATTCAGAGGACCGTCAGACACACACACACACACACACACACACACACACACACACACACACACACACACACACACACACACACACACACACACACACACACACACACACACACACACTTACTGCACACACTCCGCCAGTCTCCGCCCAGTGAAGATCAATGAGGAAGACAGATGTATTATTCAACGCATTCATTTAGAGGTGGTGCTTTTTTTTGTATTAGTACTCTGGCAGGATTATCAGGATTCCTCTGAATGATGATGAAGTCACAGGACGAGCAAAGAGACAGAAAGTAAAGGGGAAGGGGAAACGGTTTACAGAGAGCGGACTGGATAGGCGGTGGATGGAGCAGGAACACCTCTGGCGGCTCAGAGATGTTCTAGGAAGCTGCGTTGCGGTGCTAATGGGCTTCTAGAGGCAGAACACGTCGAGGCTGATGTTTCAGTGCGACCGCTGGGCTCTCACGCCGCTGAATGCTGATTGGTGATGGGATTGCCGAGGCCAGCTCCCAGAGGACGCCATATACCTGCACACAATGGCAACGTACACTAAAGCACACACGCAGGGGCAGAGAGATCCGGCCGAGCGATGTGGCAAACCCGTCACGTCTGCTTATCGGCGAATCTGCCGAGCTCCCGCTTCACCTCTTGTCCTCCATAAAGGCGATGGGTTGTAAAGTGGTGGGGTTATTTCTGTCAAGGGCTGGGGGATGAGCATTAACTGTGTCCTCTCCCTGGCACTTCTGTGGAGCAGGAACCTTCCATTTTTTCACACTGAAACATTTAGCCATTCAATCCAGGCCCGGAAAGGAAAAGTGCGTTTAATGAGACATGCCCCGCCATCTCCGGCTTATAACCCCCAATTGAGGAGACAATGAAATTTCATTGGCCCGTACTGTGTAATCCCCGACTTCCTTAATGTAATTGGAAATCAAGGAGTCCTCTTCAGACTGTCCCTTTTATTACACAAAGCAGCTGGATGGAGGGTTTTTTGTATTAGTCCGGTTATTGGTCTCCAACAGGCTTAGGATGTGGGCCATTTACTGTGGGAAACCAATAAAGTTTCTTTATGATGGAGACAAGTAGTCTTACAAGTGTATCACGGCGGAGATACACCAAATCCGTTGACGTATGTGAAGTCAACGGATACCATTCCTTCATTTTCTATTAAGAGCAGGAGATCTGGCCAAAGGTTGAATGATGGATACTGACTTGGCAACTTGACTGGCCGTTAACTGTTATCTGGATTTGCATAACCATGATTCAACCTCAACTTTATGCAAATTAGGTCCGTCCATCGCATCAAAAAGGCTAGCAAAACTCCAAACAAACAGTCGAATCTGGATTACGAGTCTGTCACTGCTTTGCCATTTTGTCATCTCAGATTTTTTCATAAACATTTTTTAAGGTAATGTTTAGCTGTATAATAAGAAAAGTTTGTTTAAAACAGTAGATCCAAAAAACTACCCTAAATTGGTAGGAGCAAACCAGACTGCTTTAGGTTCCGTCACATCTTTCCGTTTTTACAGATTTGGTCTATCCCCACTATTAATCCTGACTTTTATTGCCATTGTACCACTTGCATGCTCCAGGCCATTTACTATTATTCTGGAATTAATTGGCCCTCATGGGTCAAATCCGCCAGGTATTGTCTGCATTGATTATGGACCGGATGTCCAAATCAAGTTTTCAGACCGCAGCAAAGAGAACGACAAAGAGATTAAGACATATCTGCCTTCTGTCTTCTGCCAAATGAAAACTTTTTTTCTCCCCTCCACAATTTTCCACTCTTTCGACCCCAGTCACTCCTTCACGGCTCCAGCTGTTGCAGTGGCTCTACCAGTTATTAACACACAATCACAATCTATTTAGGAAGCATCAGTGAGAGGACCAGTGCTGTTAGCAGCTCATTTTCTACTAAATTAACTTGTGCTCAGAGCCAGCACAGTTTTATAAAGGCCTCCCAAATCTTTCTGTATCGTCTGTAAGTAAAAGTGCTAATGATTATGAGTTTGGTTCATCGGGGAGCTGATTAATTAGGACACCATTAATTGAAATGTTGGTTGTTTTCTGTTTAAAAAAACAGCTGTTTAGCGCTGTGATAGCCTTTGTTAGTCTCTTGGGCTGTTTTTAAATGGAAAACAGAAATTGTCGTGTGTATGAATCTATTAGTGCATGCAGATAATTGAGTGACTGGTAAACAGACAGAATACACAAAAAAGCAGCTGGATTTACAGCATACATATGGAAATATTTACATTTACAGCCACTTACAGCAATGTCATTTTCCTCCAAAACACTCATTTTTATGCTAATCATCATTGTCGGACTTAATTTAGCTGACTACAACATCATAACGCGTCCCTTATTGTTTAGTGAGTGAACCTTATATACCCGGGCATGGCTGCCCTCCCCCTCTCACGCTCCGCTCCCCTATATGAGACACGATGCACCTTCAGTGTGTCGTGGTGAATTGAGAACAGCAGGGTGGGAGGTAGGCTGCCCACCGGGAGCCCACAAGGCACGCCGAGATCAAGCAACGGAGAGAAAGGAGACATTCCTCTGCATACATGAATATCATTCCAGCGAGTGAGAGGGAAGAACAAAGACCCACCAAGTTAATGACTTTTCTGTATCTTCAAGTGTGCCGCTGTGAATCCTCCGCCCTCTCGTAGTCGCCGGGGTTCAAACGAAGAAAAACAAGTAGCTGTGGCAGGAGCAGCTGAGATACAGTGGGTACGGAAAGTATTCAGACCCCTTTAAATTTTTCACCCTTTGTTTCATTGCAGCCATTTGCTAAAATCTAAAAAGTTCATTTTCTTTCGCATTAATGTACACTCAGCAACCCATCTTGACAGAAAAAAACAGAAATGTAGAATTTTTTGCAAATTTATTAAAAAGAAAAACTGAAATATCACATGGTCATAAGTATTCAGACCCTTTGCTCAGTATTGAGTAGAAGCACCCTTTTGAGCTAGTACAGCCATGAGTCTTCTCGGGAATGATGCAACAAGTTTCTCACACCTGGATTTGGGGATCCTCTGCCATTCTTCCTTGCAGATCCTCTCCAGTTCTGTCAGGTTGGATGGTGAACGTTGGTGGACAGCCATTTTCAGGTCTCTCCAGAGATGCTCAATTGGGTTTAGGTCAGGGCTCTGGCTGGGCCAGTCAAGAATGGTCACAGACTTGTTCCGAAGCCACTCCTTTGTTATTTTAGCTGTGTGCTTCGGGTCATTGTCTTGTTGGAAGGTGAACCTTCGGCCCAGTCTGAGGTCCTGAGCACTCTGGAGGAGGTTTTCTTCCAGGATATCTCTGTACTTGGCCGCATTCATCTTTCCTTCAATTGCGACCAGTCGTCCTGTCCCTGCAGCTGAAAAACACCCCCATAGCATGATGCTGCCACCACCATGTTTCACTGTTGGGATTGTATTGGGCAGGTGATGAGCAGTGCCTGGTTTTCTCCACACATACCGCTTAGAATTAACGCCAAAAGTTCAATCTTGGTCTCATCAGACCAGAGAATCTTATTTCTCATAGTTTGGGAGTCCTCCATGTGTTTTTTGGCAAACTCTATGCGGGCTTTCATATGTCTTGCACTGAGGAGAGGCTTCCGTCGGGCCACTCTGCCATAAAGCCCCGACTGGTGGAGGGCTGCAGTGATAGTTGACTTTGTGGAACTTTCTCCCATCTCCCTACTGCATCTCTGGAGCTCAGCCACAGTGATCTTTGGGTTCTTCTTTACCTCTCTCACCAAGGCTCTTCTCCCACGATTGCTCAGTTTGGCTGGACGGCCAGGTCTAGGAAGAGTTCTGGTCATCCCATACTTCTTCCATTTAAGGATTATGGAGGCCACTGTGCTCTTAGGAACCTTGAGTGCTGCAGAAATTCTTTTGTAACCTTGGCCAGATCTGTGCCTTGCCACAATTCTGTCTCTGAGCTCCTTGGGCAGTTCCTTCGACCTCATGATTCTCATTTGTTCTGACATGCACTGTGAGCTGTAAGGTCTTATATAGACAGGTGTGTGCCTTTCCTAATCAAGTCCAATCAGTTTAATTAAACACAGCTGGACTCCAATGAAGGCGTAGAACCATCTCAAGGAGGATCAGAAGAAATGGACAGCATGTGAGTTAAATATGAGTGTCACAGCAAAGGGTCTGAATACTTATGACCATGTGATATTTCAGTTTTTCTTTTTTAATAAATTTGCAAAAATTTCTACATTTCTGTTTTTTTCTGTCAAGATGGGTTGCTGAGTGTACATTAATGCGAAAAAAATTGAACTTTTTCGATTTTAGCAAATGGCTGCAATGAAACAAAGAGTGAAAAATTTAAATGGGTCTGAATACTTTCCGTACCCACTGTAAGAGCTCTTATTGGCAACATGATTTCTGCTTTACTTGTCATCACTCTGTTATGGTATATTAAAACGGCACTGACACAGCATAGTTTGAATGAGTACTTGTACGTGGAGGGGATTGCTAATGCTTAACCCCAATAATAACCAGCCAAATCTGTAGTTCTTCCCAGATCTAAGGAGACTAATAGTGTCTTTTAGCTCGTTGTTTACCCTCCGCAATTTGACTGTTTTGGTTAACTGTCAGTTCTCTCATAGCGTAATTTTGCAGTTTAACAAGTTAGCAAGTAGTTGGGAATATAGTAGAGCATTTAAGCTAGCAGCTAAAGAGACAGATATTTCTCTCAAGAGTCACCGAGGACCAAACCTGAACTGAATCATGGTGAATACTGGACTTACATCCGTCAACTATTTGCTAACCATAGACTGCATATAAGAAATAGACGTAAACACTGTGATGTCACTCTTTGTTTTGAAGAGTTTGCGATTTTGGCCGTCGCCATCTTGGTTACTTGCAAGAGGGTGGAGCTTAGTTTAACTGAATACTGAATAAGAAATTTGGGGACCAACACAGTTACAATTAACTTTCATGAACTGAAAACACACTGTGAAAGAGTTTAATGTTGCAGGACAAAAACACAGACAAGTCCCATAGTGGAGATCGCAGTGGTAGCGACTGGTCAATCACAAGGCAGCCACGATCTAAAGGATACCCTGATTTATGGTCTATAATACTCTAAATGGGACCATAGCTTACTAAATGAACATCCTGCTGTGTTGAAGATGCCTTGAAACTAGTGATTGAGACCGTAAACTCTGTTTAAGATGTTTATTTAGGTAATAAATCAAGTGAGAAGACTTATGTTTGCAACCAGCGTAGCCGGCTCCTGATGGCCATAAGAATAAATGCAAGTTTAAGGCACTTCTGCATTGGCTGCACTTTCCAGACCCGGAGTGTGCTGCCTGTTGCTAACATCTTTGCTGTATCACTTTAAAAGCTGATGATATGAGATTGCTGTGTTGACCGAAAAAATCTGTTTCTGCAGGTTTAAAGACAAACTATTACATGGATGCTCACGTTTGCTAAACATTATCAATCTCTAATGTTCGGGAGTTATTATGTATAGATGTATTTTTTTTTTTTACAAATTTACAATTTACAAACATATTATTACATATATATATATAATATAATAATATATATAATATATATAAAGAGTGCCTTAGATATTGAATCTCTCAGAGACTAAACTGTTACTGGTGGGAATATAAGCATGGACATACCTTCCAGGTCTTTCCAGCTGCATATGCAGGTCTACTTGTCGGTGGTTTTGACAATTCCCATTCCTACATTGTTTTGTTTTACTTGAAGTGGAGAAATTGTTATCTCTGCAATGTTTTGATTATATGGAGTTCTTCCCTTATGGTTGTTGAATGGTGGTAATAAGCTATTCTGTCTCTCTTAGTGTATGAGACAAATGCTGTCTGTGAAGGTTTTAGATGACTAGGACTTTTTCTCTAGCTGCAGGAAATATTTTAATGAAGGCCGTGTTGTCCATTTTTGTCCAGCTAAGGAAAAGAATAGTAAATCACAAGCAAGATGTTCCTTGAAATGAAAGACACCAGATATAACGAGCAGATATCACGAGCAGATATCACCAAGCACCATTCATACTTTTTGTGTTAGAAAATAATTCTCATTAATATTAGCTTAGCTTATATTTATCAACTCCACTTCATGTCTTACGTGTAAGCATGCTAATAACGTTGGTTATTTAGTTCTAAACACAACATAAAGCTGAGGTCTTTATTGGAATGCCATTAGTTTAGCAGGTATGTGTTCATAAATCAAAGTATAATTACAAGGACTGAGAGATGATCACTGTGCTGAATAATGATGTCGTTTGAATCATAAACTAAATCAAATTAAACTTCTAATCTTTCTCAGAATGATTTGCAATAAATACTGCCTTCCTGAAGGAGTTTGTTCTTATTCTGAACATGCTCCACTGCTGTTTGATTGCTACGGTCAAGGTGCCCTTGTGCACGGCACTCTGCTCCCAGCAGTTCCCAAGGAGCTGATCTGTAACCCAGATGTGATCAAGTGGAGAGGCACTGTTTATGTACGCAGTGCGATAATAGAGAAGAACACTCATGTTCAACAAACCTGCTCGAGTAAAGGTCAAAAGAACAATCATCATCATTTCTACCGACATCATAGCACTTCAATATTTCCCTGCTCCCCTCTCTGCCTTCCTGCCAAACACCCAGAACAAGCTAATTAAATCTTCCGTCAGGCGTGGAAATCACTCCGCTTTCATCCTTCCTACCACTCACGTCCGTCACGTCGGGGACATGCATAATGACACGTGTTTTAGGGGGACGTAATTCCCTGGTGCATGTTAGAAATGTCTCTCCGATCGCCCCCGCCTGCATGCTAATCACTAATGTGGTGCTGTTTTCTGACTGTGTTAGCATGCTGCACTTGTCCAAGATAGGCCTGTTTTAAAATGCGTCGAGGAGGATGTGTGGCGGCGCTATTGAAGTTGGAGAGACACTTTGAGAGGTTATGCAGATCAAACACCACCACGAAGACACCCAGGTTGTGGGAAACACAATCACACATACTGTACACCCACCCACACACACACACACACACACACACACACACACACACACACACACACACACACATACACTCCCTCAGGGCTTTGAACTTGAAGCTGCCACTCTGCCAGGAATGCACTCTTTCCCAGGAGTCTCTCTATAAGAGCAGGAGGACAGTTTAGCACATTGTACAAACAACTCCCTCAAAGTTGGAGGATAAAATATGCTGGATGCTCGTGTAGCTCACCAGGAAAGTTGTTAATGCATCTGTTGTTTGTGTGTGATTGCTTCTGCCCCTGTTTTGCTCCTCTCGCTTGCAGAATGTGTGTGTGCGATTAAGCAAAGACGTAATGAATAGGAACCGTGCCCTGTTGTTTGGCCATGAAGTACTGCTTTCCAGCTGAGCGAGCCATTAACCTGTTTTGAGTATCGACCGAGAGAATGCACAGTGTGACCTGACCAGAAACACAGACATTAACACGTTTGTTTGTGGCTACATGACGGTCCAAGCAACTGTCTGCAGAAGAATGCGCTCCCTGTTATGAATGGATGCAAATGTACATGTAGGAGTTCCAGTCGGGCTGGTGTTCGGTCTACTTTCTGTGATTAAACAGAGCTAAAATGACATTGTTTTGCGTCTTTGTGTTCCTCAGACCAGCGCGGTGCTCTGCTCAGGAGGCTGCGCCTTGCTGGCCGTCAGCTCCCTTTTGGCCATCATCACCATCTTCCTGCCCAGCGGAGGATGTGAGAGGAGGATCTGCACCCTGGCTGGATACATGCAGATGGCTGCAGGTCGGTACAGATTTGAATACGCACATAGACAAACAGCAGGAGCTCACTCATACTAGACACAGACAGAGATCCTTCTCACGATAGCATCTGATTAAAATCATCTTCCACTATCCCACCTTTAACATCTGCAACAACCACTGATGTCGCTGTCTATTAACAGAATTGTTAAAAAAAATTTTTTTTAAAAAAGAGCTGACTTTGTTGCCTGTCAGTCAGTAAAAAAAACACAAAGAAAAGGAACAACTCGAGGACAGCTGCTGCTAGGCAACCAGTGTCTGCACAGCACTCGTACGGGTGAACCAATGAAGGGAAGGGCGAGGATAGATTTAAAGCCCCCTGTAAAAAAGACAATTATGCCTCCTTAACACAGGTCATTGGTTCAGGGTTGCGTGTGACTTATCAGGCTGCCACTCTCACTCAAACAGAGAGGTAGTCTCGTAAACAAAGCTCGCTCTTGTCAGCTCGTGGGCTACAAAAGCCCTTAATACAGCAGGCTCATGTCGCTGCTCAGTACCGGCCTTCACACTCTTGCTTTGTGCATCGGGCCATTTTTACAGCAGCTGGTGCAGATGTTTATTTTGTTCTGTTGTTATATGAGAGGAGACGGTTCCTGTGCGCTTAAGTTACAGAAACATAAAATGTAATATGTGTTGCACTGTATAACTGTAGTCTCTTTCTCTATACATTCCTGCCATTTTCTGCATTTTTCTGTAGCTCTATAAGCCAATTCTTTTGCCAGGTCAACTGTTCCACAAACCCTTAATTGTTATATCAGCACTAATTACGTAGCCTCTATCCTTGAATATTGAGTAGCTAATTTAAATCCCTGCATGTGGCGTTTGCATAAGCCTAATTAGAGTCTGAATTCATTGGGCAAGTTAAATCTTTATAGACAAAACTGGTACTTTCTCAGGACATGGTTAATGGTGTGTTTAAAGTGGCGCTTATTGCTTACAGCCAGACTCTAATAGTTATCTGTCTGACTCCAGAACTGGATCAATGTAGCTTTGGGAGGACAAGAAGGAGTCTGTGGCAGAGCAAGATCCTCCCGTGAATGTGATCAAGTCTCTGTCCCGCTCTGTGAAGTATGCGTCTTTCATAGCGACAGACTTTGGCGAACAACAATGGGAAGCGAGGAGCCGAGCCTTTGTTCAGTTTCCAGGTCGGCTCTTGTCTAGATAGACGGAGGTTTCACAGAGAGCCCACAAAGCCTGAAGGAGGGCAGATCAGACCAGTGTTTGTTTTCCCAGCGCTGCAAGTGTTTGTGTGAGTGTGTGAGTGTGTGTTGAGTGCTACCAAAGAGGGCTGGTAAACTGAAACAGGTAGATAAAGAACAATGGTTTTCTTTGTGGTTTGCATCTCATCAGTGTTGCATTTGAAGCTGTGTGTTTTCTAGCAGAGTGTGAGAAATGAACTGCTGACGAGACGCTTGTCAACTTTCCCTCTGAAGATAGAAGCCTGTTTTGATCCACGTGTTTACTACAGTGCCACTGACAGTCAATGGAGATGCCAGTGTGTGTGTGTCTGTGTGTGTGTCTGTGTTTGTGTGGTGGTTTGTTATTCTACTTATGACGGCTGGAAGTCATTATGAGGACAAAAATCAAAAGAGATTTCCTACAAAGTGAGGACATTTTGCTGATCGTAACTTCTTTCAAGGTTTGGGATGTGTTTAAAATCTGTGAAGACGAGATTAAAGGTTTGAGTTTGAGTCAGTTTGAAGCAGTGTTTTGAGAGGTTCTTGCTTCATTTGCAGAATATCAGAAGTGTAAACCACTTCACTTAAGATAGGAAGGGAGGCTCGGGTTTATTAATGGGGAGAGTGCTTGGTATGGAATGTTGTAAGCTGGTAGGATTGAAATACGTGAAAAAGATTTTCAGATACAAATGCAAAACAATTCAGCACCTTCATCATATGCACATTGTATCATATGAATGACTCATATGAACATATTAAATATTGGTAGTAGGTGAAAATATATATATATTTTAAGTTATTAGACCTAAAAGGTCAGAATTCACAACTTTAACCTGTTGCACTTAAACGAGTTCATGCAAAAATTTAGTTACGTGGTTAAAATTCTTAAAAGTAGATAAGAAAATGAAGATTCTATAAATAAGCAAATACAGTTTATTTCCAAAAAGAGTGTATGTGTGTGTGTGCAGTGTTTGTTAATGTGCATGCATGTTGCAAATTTAGTTCATACAAACTCTGACATTTTGAGCATCTTTCCACCATCATCATTTAGCTTTAATTAAGAGCACAGGTCAAAATGTGGTGTGAGCCAATATCTTCAGAATTAGAGAACTTTTCAAGTACTTGAGCCTAATTCTTAGACATGCTTGGCTTCTGCAGATCCCGTATTACCAATATATGGACATTATTCAGACAGATAAATTAAAGGTGAATGCACTCATGACCAATCTGGTCATTTCCTCTAAACAGCCCACCTCGAACACTGTTGCTGTTCCCATTTCTAAAAGCATCTGCTACATCTGCTGTATCACTCCTACTATCACACAGCTAGAGCACAAGAGACACAACACAGGAACGTTTGTTTGTCCTCTTAAAGGTAGAATCACATGACCTTACATATCAACAATTCCGTTATATCTTGCCATGCTCACAAACACACAGCCGAGGGGCTGATTTGAACTAGGAGAAACCTTTTTTTCGAGGTAAAACCGCCCAGCTCTTTCCTTTCTAGGCCTCGCAGTCCCGTGGGCGAAGTCCAGAATTAGATGTGAACTTGCTAAACCTCCACTGGGTCAGCTCAGCGCTCCATCCAGCGGTTCAGCTGCTGCGCCGGCGAGCACCGCCGCCATCAATGTTTTATGCTCAGAGAGAGAGAGAGAGAGGGAGGCAGAACATTTCTGTGTGCTGAGGTGGGGAGCTTTTCCTCCTGTCATGCATATTTCATTGGCCTGTTCTTCTTAGTGGTCAGGATCCATTGGATTGGACGGCTCTTTGGTCGGGCTGTGTGTGTGTGTGTTTGTGTGGAGAAGATGAAAAGACAGATATTCACATCCGAATTCACACACTTTACAAGGAGGGGAAATAAATACAAGAAATTAATGATTTTATGCACATTAATGACACAATCTGAACGTTTATTTTCATTTCTACAAAAGCTAACATTCCAGTTTTGAGTAGCAGAAACTTTACCCTTTATTCTTGCTGATCTCCTCAGTTATTTCAATTTAATCAGATTCATCCTCCGTCAGAAGCAGCTGAACATCACGTTGGGGTTTCTTCGTGGTACGGCGCTCAGGCACTCTCTCGCAGTGCGGTTATCTGTTCCAGGCTGAAGACATGTCACACTCGGCTGAGTGTACAAGCACTCGCTGCACATACAAGCTTAATCTCAGGCGCCTTTCCTGCAGGGTTATTGCCATATTAACGTATGGAGATAATTTACATGATGTGCTTACATAAAAACGTGCAGGAGATTTTATGAGCTGCATTGATTGCCTGTTGTTTTCTCCATTTTTGTCGATGTGACTGCAAGTGAGTAGTATTCTAAAAGAGAAAATGTTTCCTGTGAAAATGTCTCTTTGGGAGTTACTGGGGTTGAGGACTTGAAAGGGATACGCCTGAAGCAGTGTTTTTCTGCTTTTTTTTTTTTTACCTGTACAGTCGGAGGTGTTTGTGTTGCTTGTGGTTTTTCATTATTACATGGAGAGATTACAGGAGAGAAACGGCACAGTCGGTGAACCACAAGTGAAATCTGGCTTCACTTTGAGAGCTGACTTGAATTGAATTATTTTTACAATAATTATATAGTCCAAAAATTGGCATTCAAGTCTCCCTTGGGATGCAAGTGTTAGCATACAAACATTTAATAAGGAATAATATAAGATGGTGAACATGGTAAACCTTATTCTTGACAACAGCATTTTGTCATATTCGCTGTGAGCATGTTAGCATGTTGACATTAACATCTAGCTCAAAGCACAGCTGTGGCTAGGTACATCCTCACAGAGCTGCTAGCAATCGTTGTAGACCCTTGGTCTTGTTAGAGGCTAAAGAGATAAAAACTATTTAGTGATTTTAGTTTTTCATGAAGAGAAAATTATCTTAAAAACATAATTTGGTGTAGGGAAAATTAGTATTTTCCCCTTTTTCTACTAGCTTAGTAATTACCCCTCAGATTTTATCTTGCGATCCTTGCAGATAGCCGTTGTTGGCAACCACTGATTTAGAAAAGTATTTGATGTGAAGAGAGGCAGGTTAAATTGCTCAGGGGCACTCAGGAAACCGATCTCTTGTTGTACACCAACGTCAGTAACAGCTGCATTATTCTTCTGATGTGCAGATGTCACCGTTTGTTTCATCCACAGGACTGTATTTAAATCAAAACCGCATCACCTTTGCCGCTCTTGGCACTGATTGATTGTATTTTGCTGTCTCAGCAGAATGAATGAGAACTACTCTGTAGTGAAATTTCTTCATTAGCTCAGTGAACCAACTTTTGGCCTAAAAAAAAAAAAAAAAAAAAAGCTTTCTTATTTACAGCTAAACTCCATCCAACCTCGGCCGTACCCGGTGAACACTTCCCTTTGAAGATTCCCCCCGTTTAAACCTCTGGAACTGTGCCTCCTCATCTGCATCTCCATCAGAAGGAGCCCTTCGCTGCTTTTTCCCCCGAGCCTGGCTGCTGTGTGTTTCCCCTCACACAAACACACACACACTCGTATCCAGTTGCATTGTGCTGATGCCCAGGAAGCCCGGCCTGCTGTGTCAGCGTTCCCCTGGGCAAAGCTGCTATGCAGATGTCCTCTGAAAGCACGGCGATGGAAATAGGAAGTTGCTTTGATCAAAGCACCTGCTGTGTTATTTCAGTACCGCTGCCACCTCCGCCGGAGCCCATATGGTACACGCGCCAGCTGTCAATCACCTCCCCGATACAGATGAATACATTTTCCATATCAGGCTGCATTAGAGCGGCAGACTCTATTAGCGGAATGTTTTTCTCCGTGCACGAGGAAGCATGATTGTATCATCCTTCACTTTGCCTCTGAAGCGTTCTCTGACAGAAAGTCAGACTAAGTGAGAGAACTTTTCTTAGAGGGCAGACACCGCTGAAGTATTGTTTGATTACCTCTGCCATCTTTAAACTCCTTCCAGCTGCCTTCAGGCACAAGATGTATCCACTCCCGTCCAGTTCTCCACGTGGTCTCTGTGTGTGTGATGGGATTCAGGATTCCTCGCCAGCCGATATTTTTGGGGGTCTTTCATTTCTGATCAGAAGCTTTCCACTCCGCCCTCCAGGCTTTTTTCCTCTCATTTAATATGCTGTGTTTCTGAGTGTGTGTGTGTGTGTATTCGTGCGTGTGCGTGTGTGTGTGTGTGTTTTAAATCCACACTAATTTATCCGGCCTGTCACTCACTCGTCCATCCAAATTCTCTCTTTCATCCTGTCCTCTCGACTCCTCTTACTGAGTGTATCCCCTATAAGCACAGTTTTACCACAATCAGAACCCCCAAACCTCTTCTCCCTTGTTTTCTGTTCGATCACTGATATTTCATTCCGTTTCATCATGAGTCGGCCCCTGCTCGAGGCTCTAGAGTGCCTCAAAGGCATATTTTTGCAAGGTGAAACTTGTTCCACCACAGAATTTCACAGATCTAGCAAATAAATGAGAGAAAAAGTCGATTTAGCTCCCACACACGAGCGCCTGCTCCGCTCTGTATGTCCGTCTTTGTCGGCGCGTGCTGACAGAATGTGACCCAGTTTAGATGCAGTGTGATGCTGACACTGTAACCTCTTCACCTGTGACTCACAGTGCGCTGACTATAGACATGAATCATAGATGTGCGTCGCGTTAGTCACAGTGTTTGCGCGTGTGTCACTCTTTGTATAATCAGAGCGGCATTTTGCTCTCGTTGTTGACAGTGATGTGATTTGTCGCAATTCACCATCTGTACACACACACACACACACACACACACACACACACACACACACACACACACACACACACACACACACACACACACACACACACAATAATCTCAATGTTCTTTAGTTTCGTGCTCTAGCTTAACAAATCCCATTAATTAAACAGGACATGAGCAGATTTACACAGAAATCATTAATATTTGCTGGAGGAACACTACACGGCCACTTCTTCTGCAGTGTGTTCACAAACATGCACTGCGTTTGATTCATTTATTAATGCTTTTCCCTGCTATGTTAGAGCATTTCTAATCATTGCAAATGGATAAACTAGGCCCTAATGTCCGGATATGAATCAGAGCCTGCGTTTGTTTGTGTGTTTTTTGTATGCTGAGCTCATTGGTCAAATCTGATGTCTGCTGTAATTATGAGCACGGCTGCACTCGGCTCTGCTCGCTCACTGATACATCGTCCCAAAAAAACCGCAACAGTAATTGGTCCACCAGTCAATTAGAGACGGACTGTAATTAAGACTGAACTTTCAATCCGTCCAATTCATCTATTTTCTTTTCATTTTCTGGAGAGCTCTTTTATAGACTTTGTGTTGAGGCAGCTGTATGAGATCAGCTGTTTTTTTTCAATCTATCTTTAATGCTGCCTTTTCAAAGAGTGCATGTGCTTTGATAATTTCTTCATCAGATGTGAAGAGGCGAGAATACCAGTATGTTTAAAGGGCCAGTGTGAAGCACTTAGGCATCAATTGGCAAAAATGCTTCTACAGTAGCCCAGAGCAGAAAATAACAACAACACTGCCTCTAAAAAGGATCTTTTGCGTCTCCGTGTTGGCCTCCTTAGTTATCCTACAAGCTTTGCACAGAGAAGTTTCAGTTGGTTGCAATCTGCATGCTCGCCGCTAGAAGCCGCCAAATCCCAGACACTGCACCGTTAAGTCATTTTTCCTCTGATATCATTACATTACATTACAGTCATTTAGCAGACGCTTTTATCCAAAGCGACTTACAATCAGTAGTATATTACATATCATTCACCCATTCACACACTGATGACAGGGCTACCATGCAAGGTGCCACCATCAGACTCTAACTAACATTCATGCAACATCCAGTCCGATGGCAAGCCTTCAGGAGCAACTTGGGGTTAAGTGTCTTGCCCAAGGACACATCGACTGCCGAAGCCGGGTATCGAACCACCGACCCTCTGATTGGAGAACTACCTTGCTCTCCACTACGCCACAGCCAATGTTCTTTACAATATTAATCAACTTTCCTCATCTTCTATATGAAAACACTTTGATTATCTCTGCCTCTGCACACACACAAACACACACACCCACATACTGAAACTATCCTAGCAAGCGGTTACACCTCCCTGAGTTGTGTCACGGTAAGAGGCAACAAATGACAAGCTGACAGAGGAGAGGAGGAAGATGAACGTTATCATACGTGTTCTGGTGGAACGACTCTGTCAGATGGAGGAGAAGCGTTGCAGGGTCCAAAAAATAAAAACGTGCTCGGCTGTTTTTTATTCCTCTCCTGTCTCCCTTTTTCTCTCGCTGCTCCTCCGTCATCCTGCCATGAAAGCCTGCCTGGCAAATACACACTCGCGCTCAAACACACTCAAAGAACTAGTGGCTATGCATATTACATGAGTTCTCCACCTCCGAAGGCCTCTTTGCTTTTTTTTTTTTCTTTCATTTTGCAACTCACAGCAGAGATTATGAGGTTGAAGCCAGATCCTGCACTTATGGGCTGTTTTTTTTTATGGGAAACCTGTGACTCGAAGTCAGCGTAATTTAAAACATCAATATGTAATTCAGAAATATCTTTGTGCAATGATTGTAAACAGTTGAGACGGGAAATTAAGAAAATCTATTGTCAATTGATGTGCTTGTGTTTCTCTGTAATAATCCCTATTGCTTTCCTTTAATGTCCCCTTGCTTGAGTTTGAACTGGGAACTAAAAACAGTCTCATGTGCATCTCTAAATCTCTAAATGCATTAAAAAGGACCAGGATGAGGAACACAAAGCACCTGTTTTTGACCAGTTATTTACTGAATACAATGTAGATGGTCGCTGGTTACAGTCATGCTAGCAGACTGGCTTAGTTGTGGTGTGTGTGTGTGTGTGTGTGTGTGTGTGTGTGTGTGTGTGTGTGTGTGTGTGTGTGTGTGTGTGTGTGTGTGTGTGTGTGTGTGTGTGTGTGTGTGTGTGTGTGTGTGTGTGTGTGTGTGTGTGTGTGTGTGTGTGTGTGTGTGTGTGTGTGTGTGTGTGTGTGTGTGTGGGTTGGTGTGTGTGTCTCCAAGGAATTCCCACTACTGTCTGTTTGATGTGAACAACAGCCAGGATGACTCATTGTTGTGTCTGTAGCTGTTGGAATGCAGCTGCTTTATTCCTCCACAACGGGCCCTCAGCCGTGCGCACACACACACACACACACACACACGCACACACACACTTGGACAAATGTTTGTGTGAACGTTTACATGCTCTCCTTTCAGTCTCATTTCTCTCATGTCGTTTTATCCTCTTGCCTCTCATGCAGTGATTGATCCTCTGCTCAGAGGCTTCTCTTGAGTGTGCGGTGATGAGTGAGAGCTTGCGCCGCGTTGTCGTGTTTTTGTTTGTGCCATCTGTGTTGTTGGGAATTAGTTTTTTGTAGGCAGCACGAAGGGCAGAGAGCGCCGGTGCCTGTGACACACACACACACACACACACACACACACACACGCACACCATGATTGATAAGGCAATGCGGCTTTACTGCTATTGCTTCGCTCGTGTTTATGACTGTCTCATTTGCATGGGGTAAATGAATGTGTTAGCTCTGCTAAGTGAATTAAAAAAAGCTGAGGCTGATCAGAGGCTTGCGTGTGGGTGAGTACATGCATGTCCACTGAACAGCCCACTGTGATGTCCTGTACTTAGAAAGAATGAAAGTCCAGCCTGTTTTACAACATAGACATTCACTGCTGTATAGAAACTTTGTCAAGAAATTCAAAAGGTTCCAACAGAATTTGCCTTTTGATCACCTTAGCAGTGAAGCAACGAGAAAACAAAGTCAGAGAGTGTTTCCTATGTTAAAGAAATAGTTTGACGTTTGTTGCTTATTCGCTTTCTTGCCAATAGTTTGCTGAGAAAATTGCTACCACTCTCATATCTGCATCCAGCAGCAGGTTAGCTTAAAAAAATGAAAATAAATCTTGCAAGAAAGAGAATATGTGTATTTCCCCAAAATGTGGAACTATAGCTTTAAATATATGTTAATATGTTAAGTGAGAGAAAAGTGTGAAAAAAATGTGCAGCTATAGTGAAATAAATCACAACTCAAACGCAGCAATTTCTGGTACGTCTGTGTAAAATGCAGATAAAAACGGACTGAATGAACTGTTGTTCAGAACTTATTTCGTGCTTTCAAGTGTCAGCAACAAAGGCAGAGAGAGATCAGTAGAGGGAATATTTTCTCCCTCAAGGACATCAGTAGCGGTGCGCCGGCTGGAGACTGACTGTACATTCAGAGGCAGCTGGATGAGAGCAGATCACGTATGAAGTAGATCCAGTGAGGATGATAGACAACAAGTGGGCAGAGAGAGCAGCAGCAAATGTAAATCAAGTTCATTGTCATGTCATTCAGGAAGTTAAGCAGAAATTCTTATGAAAAACCATTATATACTACATATACCAATGTTGAATATACTATGTTATGTGAAGAGTGCATTAGCTGTTTTCAAGAGCAAGAAGAAGACGGGCCTGCCCGGAAATCTTTCTTCTCAAACACAAAACCTTTACACTTAATGGACGTGTGTTGGTTTATTGCTGTGGAAGTGTGTGCTGATGTAGCTGTGTCGATGCTACTACTTACTACAATGAAGATACACTTGATGCGTTTGCAGCAACAGGATGGATCTCAAACGCAGGGTCACATTGGAATGTTTTATTATTTATTTATTCTGTTTTATTTGTACCTGCAAATACCGTACTTCAAAGTTTATTGATCTACATATCACAGAATTTACATGCTAACAAAAACGACATACACAACTTGTATTATCTAATTCATGTCTCACATGTTGTTTGCTCAATGATAAAGGAGCTCGCAATGCACCCCTCCTTCTCTGATGTGGAGCTGATGTGGTGTGATGAACACTCAGACTTCACACTACAATATACTACACCAATGAAACATTGCTGACACTTATTGAGATTCGGCCAGAGTGTGTGTGTTTTAATGAAGCGCTCCTTTGAGTCATGAGTCAGTTTCTAACAAACCTCTCCATCTTTGCGTAAAAGATGGTAGCCACAGGTGCATGCTATCCCACGAGAGAAACACACACACACACTACAGGCCTAAAGGTAGAGAAAGAGAGGACTCCACATTCCTGTCTGGACCCCCCTGGGCCCCACATACAGTTGGCCCGGTGTCTCCTTAAATCAAACACACACTCTGTCACTGCCCTCTTGCTCACACAAAAAAAGGCAGGTGGACAAAAAGTTGAGCTCACACACACATTCACACGCAATGTTCGCTCTCTGTCTGGATTATATATCACACACGCACACGCACACAAACGTACACACACTTTTGTTGTCGGCCCTGCAGATATGTATCTCTGGCTTTGCGGAGGGAGAGGATATGATATGTGCATCGCCCTCTGAGTTTATTTGTAAGCAGCTATCATATTTCAACATGAAGATAGAGCTCGGATCAGTATTCAGTGAGAGACCACATGGTGCGCACACACACACACACACACACACACACACACACACACACACACACACACACACACACACACACACACACACACACACACACACACACACACACACACACTTATAGGTGTCGTAAAAGCAGTCAGTTGTGGACGGTTCTTCCTCCCTACATCAGGACCAGACTTGTATATTAATCTGGACCCGTCCACATACGCACACGCACACACACATACTCTATTGATTTCATCGACCATTTCTGTAATGAAATCCGTCCTCATGTTTTCAGCCGCTAATCCACTTGTCCCATGCCATCGATCTGGAGCTCTAGGTGTGTGTGAAGATGTTTTACTTCTATGAAATTGACATGTGGCCTGCAGTATGGATTAGGAAGCAGGTCATATATTAAGAAAATTTAACCTGAGTGAGTAGAAGGAAGATAGCTTTACTTTCTTGACGACATCTGCAAAATGTATTGTAAATTTAAGTTGTGTCTCAAATGTGAGGATTTTACAGGATTTCACAGAGTTATATACTGATATGATGCATGATAGTGCATGTAGGTCTCTCTGGCTAGCACCGTTAGCTTCTAGCCGACAGCTCAGACACCGTCTTGTTGAGAGCCAAGAGGAGGCAATGAAAAATGCTAAGTGTGAAAGATGTGAAAACGACTCAGAACATATTTATTTCTATTTTGTGGTGTTTCTATTAATTTATCCTCCTCCCCCTTGCAGATAACCTCTAAAACCTTCAGTTCAAGTCAGTTAAGGAAATGATGTGTTTGCTTTCCATGATCGCAGCCTTTTATGAAACATAATCGTGTTTGTGCAACCGTGTAAAACACACTCCTAACACACACACACACACACACACACACACACACACACACACACACACACACACACACACACACACACACACACACACACAGTTCCCTCTTAATTGAATGTCCTGTTTGCGTTGGGCGGCTCACGTTGATTGACCTACTAATGGGATGGATGCTGTAAGGCTTGTGATTTAATCCGTTTCAACAAAGAAGTGTACACACTGAAATAGAGAATAGAGGACAGAAAGAGAGATACCTCCGTCTTTCCTCCTCTCTCTTTCTGTCCCAACACATCCTTCACCTCGCTCGCCTCTCTCTGATTACAGTTTAAAGAGGGCACCTCACAGGAGCAGACAGACGTGGGGACGGAGACGGATGGGGGAGCCGAGGGTTACCGAATGTCCACAAAATGCCACTTTGACAAAACACCGCTCTGTGTGTCTGTCATGTTTGTTGGGTATCATCTGGTAAACAAACCTCTCTTCAAGGTCCTGAGGTCCGATTGCTACAACCTCAACCCATTCTGATTTAAATATTAGAGTGTAACTCTCATCTATTACAACGTAGGCATTGATTTTGGAGTTTTGGCCATATTTTTTATTGCTCTTTTGCTACATTGATGTCAGATAGAGCAAGAAACAAAGAAGTAAGGCGATCATGCAGGTTGTAAACAAACTTCTAAGTAAGCCAAACATATTTGGAAGGAAAATAAAGGAAGTGTATGATGAAATTATCAGCAGAACTGTCTTCTCTGGGAACCCAGCAGCTATCGTCTGGTAAGGATTTAGCTTTTCTTTGGTTTAAAATTAGCTTGGTAACATACTACTCTCAGCATCTCGATTCTCGCATCTCAAGTAGCTAATCAGACTGTGAACAATGAGCAGCTCACAGAAAATGAATTTTTGGCCCAGATATCTGCTGGATACACTGGAACCGGAGAGGCTTATCGTCCTCAGACTGATAGCTGATGGGTTCAGAGATTGTACTATGATCTGATGTACTTGGAGGATGGGCGTTACGCTTTGTGACGACCCCTTAGGTCAAGTATTCTGCTATATTAATGCTTTGAATGTCGCAAATAATCCAGAAACGACAGAAATGTTCATGGGAAAAAAAGGACACCGGTTCGCTATTGAGAGTGAGGCTTCATGTTATCTGTACACCCCTGGGTGCTTTCATCCAGAGGTGACACTGCTCTGTATGCTGCTGGTGGATCTCTGTGTCCTCGTGTGAGCTCAGCGCAGCAACTAACCCAAAAATGGCTAGATAGAATTTGGGGAAAGATAACGCTCTGAGAGAGCACTGACAGGTGCTGACTCTGAGGGCAGACAAATGACACAGCCGGAATGAACTGTTACATCATCTGAAATGTGACTCATCAATAATAACATGGTTAGTAAAACACCACAAAGTAACTAAATATCAGCCCTTGTGTGTTTAAGCCCATATGGTTAAGATAGCCTGTGTTTCTTCGATTATTTTCGGTTTTACCAAGTCAGCAACTGGTTTCAGGTAAAAGTATGCTTGATCAAATCGATACCATATTGATATTCCAAAACTGCTTTAATTATTTTAACATAAGTTTCATATAAGCATATTTTACATAGTGACCAAACGGTGGAATTACAATTTCCTGGTTCATCACGTGATGCCACAGGGCCAAAAAATACTTTTCTTAAAGACTTTCACTTTGACATAGCAACTTTGCTGTGTTCCCAGATATCAGTGATGACTTTATTTAATATATTGTTATCAAAACCAATACGATGACCAAACCCCCCAAAAAGAGACCCATATCGTGCAGTAATAATGCAGAACTTATGTATGATAATGACGATTCATATTTTTGGGGGATGAGCTGTTTTCTTAGTCCTTTGTTGCCAATTCTGCGCACCCTCATCTCGTGAACCGTCCAGCTATTTCCCCCATCCTCTCTTCTCACTGACAGGCCGATACAAACAGCCTCAGTAGGGGCTAATACCGTGTCAGCGGGGCTGAATCGCCTGTCCAAGGATGAGATGCTCGCCATCTGCTGTGTTTACACTTCCCGACTCTCCGACTGTATTCTTTTGACAGCCTTTGATGCATTAATGATTTCGCTGGTCTCTCGGGTCTCTCGGTTCGGTCTAGCCCTGTTTACTCTGGAGTTTGCCGCACTCTTTCATCATGGCTGGAATTCCCCCAGGTTTCCAACTTCTAACCGAAGCATGTCAGAGAGACGGGAAGTACGGAGAGGGAGTATGTATTTGGCAGAGTTTGAGAAACACAGGCTGTCATTCTCTTCTCGTCAGTCTAATGCTGTAGAACAGTGCTCATCTTCTGAGCCTTTCTAAAGATCACTTCTGTGGAATTTCTGCTTTGTTAGAGGGAATAAAAACAAAACTCATGACTTATTAGTTTCCAGGAGTGCGGATCTTAATCTGTTGATGCAAAAGCAGATGAATTGCTGGTTTTCAGTTATCAGAATGATTGCTGATTCAGGAATAAAAAGCAGTTCTTGCCGACAAGTCTAACACCTTTTTAGCGCCTCTTGTGATGAGATATGAGGTGTGGAAACTGGGTGCAAATTGGTCCTCTTTCACTCTGTCACACAGAAGCAATTTAATGCCGGGGAGAAAAGCTTCTCAGGCAGGAGACATCTACGCGATTCAGGTCGTCTCTTGTGGGAAGACGAATGAGAGGGACAAACGAGGGAATCGGAACCACACAGAAGGAGAGAAAAGAGGGCGAGTTTGACGTTTTCAAAACCAGTAGTGGGGGTTGCCGGGGGCAGAGGGGGCCATATGTGAGAGTGCCTCTCACGTTCAGCTGCAGCAACAGGAGCAAGAGGTGTCATCGGTCCCCAGAGTCTCCCAGCACCCTCAATCTGTCACCACACATTCACACAGAGAGGAGAGCACACACACACACACACACACACACACACACACACACACACACACACACACACACACACACACACACACACACACACACACACACACACACACACACACAGAGAGAGAGCTCACACACAGTTCTCACCGCCACCACACTACAGAAAAGGAACAGAGAAACATCTTTATTATTACGACCTGGAAGGCCATGGATTTGAGATTCTTGACAATGATTCCCTCTGACTTTGGTGATCCCTGACTTTTCCTCTAGCGCCACCTTAAGGTTGACATTCATGGTTGGATGGATTTCCATTTGGTTGAGATATTCATGCCCTCAGGTTGATGATCTCCGGTGATCCTTTAACATTTCATCCAGCTCCAACAAAACGTTTTCAGTTATTTGGTTTATAGAGAGCTGAAACTAAACCAGTTGGTCTGAAGTTAAGATAGGTGAACATGGAAAACTTTATACCTGCCAAACAGCGGCATGCTAGTATGCTAGCTAAAATTCTCATTTAATTTTAAATTGGTTCAGTGCGTCATTTTTAATCCTTTTTATACATTTTATTGATATTTTCTTTATTGTAAAAGTTTCGAAACTGGAAATAAAATGAAAGAGAATACTTATATTCGCAGAAGTATCTTGCCGGCTTTGCAAGATCAGAAGATCTTTAGTGATCCCTGAAGGGAAGCACACATGAACAGACATATAAGTTGGTGTTTTATTAATAAAGCCCATGAATAAAACAGTAATATAAACGTTAAATTCAAAATAAGATAGATTAAAACTAGGGCATCGACGTCGCAGTCGTGAAATATAGCTACAATTAAATTGGCGCCATGCTGGTTTTTGACAGATTTACAGATTTGATGTAAGGATTATATATGACTAGGCGGTAGTATGGAGACAGGGGGGTCTCTGTGGTGGAGATCAGAGGTCTAATAGGAAACAGAAGTGACACTGAGGCCCTAATCCCTCTATCATCTCTGCTTTGCCTTTTTATAGCTGGGCTGTTTAACACGGTGTGGGCACGCAGAGGCCAGATGAAGTCAACGACCCTCATGAGAGGTCACGATGACAATCACCACTTTGTATGAGCGAGGAGAGACGCGGTATTCATCTAATGAGAGAGAAAATACTAAAATATGAACAAAAGATTGTTGCCTGCTGCTGGACACCGTGCAGCACTTTGAGGGTTTTTTCCCGTCTTAGATCAGAATTACAGCCTGTCAGAAGCCCTGAGAGGAACAAACAGCCTGCCCGTCTTCACGACGGCAGGGCCTCCACTCAGTGACCGCTATTTCAAAAAGGTGACCGATAGGCAGATGGAAAAATGGCAGCGAGGAGATGTTCCCCTCATGCATCAGAAGAGATCAGAAACACTCCTGACAGCAAGAGTGTGGATGCAATTATCGCCGCGATGCCTCATACGTGTGCCTCAAAGAGAGATGTAACAAGAAAATGATTCGAGCATCATGCAGTATTTCTCAGGAATATGTTCCCCACTCGCCCTCTGTTCTTCAGCTCGTCCTTTCAACTCTCCCTTTTGTTCCTTCCTCTTCCGACTCCCTCACCCCCTCCATCGCCTCTTCATCTTCCCTCCAACCCGGCTCCCTCTTCCCCGCACATTGCCCCCGGGAATCTTTGGAATTCTCTGAAATTAAAATGAGCCTCGTGTCCTGCATAGCAACAAGGACCAAAAATAAGTGTTTCTTTTCGCACAGGTGTCGATTGATGACTCCAACTCTCTTACAGAGTAGCGTGTTTGCTTTTTGCTACATCATTTCTCAACCTCATGCGAGCGCACTCGAGCGCTGTGTTTTCCCTGTCGCCCCTGCACGC